>NC_142403.1:9585023-9886265 GCF_059441095.1 Idiotropiscis lumnitzeri
TATGTTGTGTGTGCCTCCACTAGTTTTAACAAGGCATTCTGATTAATATTGCACTTAATGGAATTTGAGTTTAGCAGCCGTTTTTATCCATCTCAGGGGACGGCCAATTTGTCACTTTCTGTCAACTGGAAATGACATCACAGTTGCTCAAGGGTCAGGTAACGACTAATCCTGACTCCGCTTCAGAAAACAAGGGAGCCGTGATTGGTCATGATCTGAGCCCTGAGTAACTCTGTTATAATTTTTAGTCGACCGGAAGTTAAAAAGTTAAAAAACTGGTGGATTTTGCTGCTCAAATCATATTTAGACTAGTGGAAGCGCACAGAACAAATTGAAAAGAAAAAGTTGGGTTGACATTACCTATAAAAAAAATAAAAAGTAAATAAATTGGTTAGGTATATGAAATGAGGCTTCAAATTCGTGAAATATCACGTCGTCTACGCTCAAATGCCACATCTCGAAAGTATAAATATTAAGCAAAGATGTCAATGTTGATTTTGCAGTATGCCCTTCAAGACAACGACGACGACGACTCTTCTAGATTTGACCGATCACAGTAGTGGACGCAGCAAACACACAGCGTTAGTGGCAGACACTGGAGCAGCGGGCTACTTAAGTGCCCGTGGAACAGTTCAGGCCACTGGTGTCTTGCTCAAGGACAACACAGCTGTGTCTGTGAAGTGGTGTGGGTGGATGATTTTGAACCAGAGTTCGAACCATAACCAACTAGCCATGGCTGCTGTGACACGTCAACAACTTATTGGTCTTTTTAACTCATTCACTATCAGCCGAGTAAAAAAAAAAAAAGATTTATGACGTCTTTAGCCATCAATGGCAGTCAATGAGTTAATATGGAAAACACTCTCGCAATCAAAAGTCAGCCCAACATTCAACCCTGCAAAAAACAAACAGATCTGTGTTAGCTCGTGACTGTGTGTAACAATTTCCTTCACTCCTAGAGCTCAAGTCTTACTGTTCAAGCGAAGCGCAAAATAGAAATGCTTACTCTGAGTATGCAATACCAAAGAGTGAAACTCTATGAAAAACATCCAAATGAAAAATGTGATTGGAAGCGAAATGAGGTCAGATTAATACAAGATGGTGGGTTAGGTGTGGATGAAAATATTTTGTTTCCGGGCTTGCTGTATTCTATTCAAGGAGAATCATTTTCTGAGCAGTGCGGATGGGCCATGTGTTCAATTACCGAACAACAGAATGGGTCGCTCGCCCCGGCAAAACAATATCCAACCTACATTGCATTTCGACACCGCTTGACAGGCACAAACAACATGCGTTGTCTTGTGGATGATGATGGAAGACTAAGTGAGGGAGGCAGAAAGAGGCAAATGAACTATTTCCATCATTTAGTTGACACTTCAAATAAGACTATTAAATGCCTGTCTCTCTGCTAACTCAACACAAAAAGTCTTGCAGTACTCTAAAATTGGCATCTATCACAGACTGTAGAAAAACTGGAGCATTGCACACAATTTGTTCGTGTAGGTTTGGTGGATTTCAGTCTAGATTGACACTGGATTTCAAATTATTTGACAAATTATTTTGAATCCCTCTTGGGATGAATAAATGATTAATCTGTCAACATAATTAAATCAGAGGGGGGGCATATTACGGTACTCAAGAGCCCCTATCCAGCCAGTTCGTGAGTAAAAAAGGAACAAGACCCAACAAGAGCACATCTTTCCCTCAAGACCACGTGATTCAACTGAGGTGATCCCGGGGATCATTTGAATACAGAAACGGCAAATTAAAATAGCTGCAAGTCAGTTTGGTGATGTACCAAATTCTATGCAGCAAATGCATCCTTTGGCCTGAGCCTCCACAGTGCCATTTTGATTTGTACTAATACCCATTTTCACCTTTCCCACAATGAGAGTATAGAAAAGTCACAAGTTTGATGAGGATTCGGGTGTCATAGTACCGTTACAAAGTGAAAAATTTACAGGACAAATACTGTACAGTACAATATGTGTTCTGTTCTAATTTTCAGTCACACAGACACGCAAAATAAATAAAAAATAATAATAAAAAAAAATAGCCAATTGTGAATCCAAGTTTGCAGTTCAGACTCAAAATTGCAATTTCTTGTCGTACAGTTCAGTACCAAGTCTAAGGAGGATAAGCGCTATAGAAAAGTCAATGAATGTTGCCATTTCTTGTTTTCTTATTTCGGAGTTAATACGCAATTCTCAAATATATCGGGCAAGACGAAAAGATCAAACAAATAAGGAACCGGTACTGATCCGAAGTTATAACATTGTTTGAATCATATTTCATAAGGATTTCTTTGGTCCGTGCAGTTCAGGGAGATTGTTTCATCGGAATTGTAAGTATGGATCATGACAATGAGCAGTAGAGTATAATCAAACTATACAGTAAGTTAATACGGTATTCCCGAATACAAAAAATGTTATCTCAACTATCTTACCTGAGTAGCTGTTTTGCCATAATCGACCCAACGAAGAGTGGCAAAGTTTGTGGATTCAGCACAGTTGAAGCCATGGTTGAAGCCAGCGTGGTAGCCATAAGGAAAAGTTATCATGAACTCTCCTTCATTCTGTGTTACCTGTTCGCAAAAACAAAAATCTATTAAGAGGACGTTGTAGATAACAATTGGACCCCCCAAAAAAAATCACATCTACCCAACATAAAAACAAATAGTAAGCTGTTAAAATGCTTTTAAATGTTATACTTTTAATTATGTGAAGAATGTTGAGTTACTGGAAGACCTCGGTCAGTCCTTAAATAATTTGACATTGACACAATTGTCAGCATTCCAGCTCTGTACAACACCACAATAGATTTGATAGGAAACAATCAAGAACCGCATTAAGTGCAGAATCTCAGCTTTACTTTGAGGGTATTTACATAGGAATTACAACACATTGTGTTTATGCTTCCACCATTTTAAGGAACAAAAAGTAATTAGACAAACTAACAGTCATAAATCAGAGTGTCATTTTTCAATACTCAAACACAGCCTGACGTTGTGAATCCATTCATCGTCTGATGCAAAGGTTGACAACGTACGTCCGTTTAGTAAGTTTTCTAAACTACTTTTATTTTTCTGCTCTGCTTCTGAATGGTGTTAACTGCTGAGGTTGCAAATGCTTGTAGGTGTCGTGGCCTTGCTTGTGTGAAATGTGCTTAATAAATAAAGCTGCCTTGCTTCAACAAAGAATGTGATAAATCTGATGAATTTCCGTTTGCCAGTTTGAAAGTTGCTGCTCACCCTGTCAAAGGGAATGCTGTATTTCTTTAGGATGGAGGGAGATATCAAAGTCATCTTGTGGCGAAGGAAAGCATCACACCCTTGGGAACTACCAGGGAAGAAACCTGCGAGGGAACACAAATAATAATACAGGGTGTTTCACAAGTCTATATCGCTTTAGAAAAACTCATCTACTGGCAAGGGGAAGCAAGACAAAACCGGTTTCCTGCTGTGGTGGTTTTGTCAGGCCATCGTTACATCACAATCAAGAATTTTACTTTTTGCGTAAAATGTGATTTACACAGATTTCATTGCCATCTAATGATAATGCATTACACTGGAAAAGAGAAGACAAGCTTTCGTGTCTTAAAATTTGACAAGCGTTTAACGCAGATTTATGAACGAATTTTCAAAGCAGGCACCGGAGAAATGTACCATACAAAAATGAACACTTAAGGAGCGATTTAAGTGCCCCCGAAAAATAAAGATGGCGGATAGCAGCTAGCAGCGCAAATGAGAGCCGTTGGTTCTTTTTCAAAGGCAAAATCAACACATTTTTGGTTCGCCCTTAGAAAGCAGGATACGGAAAAGGGTCACTAATTGTCTCATGAGCTGCTGACTTGTACCGACAGACCCAGATAATTTAACCCAATTAAAACAGTTTTAGTTCCACCAGTTATCATTAGAACATCCTTCCATCCATTCATACATTACATTAAATCATTGTCTTTTTGAGCTTGAAAATTAAAAATCTATCACTTGTACCCATTCCCTATTTCTGCCGACAAAAGGCGACTGCTATGACAACTGCCACTGCATTGTGGCTAATGTCGAAAAAGGGGTTTGCGAGTAACAAGACCATTGTCACAGCCCCATTAGGCAATCCTACGACGCTCATAACCGCCTTTTTTTTAGGACCTCATAAACCGTGAGACAGCCAGAGCGGACGGGGGCTTTAATAGGTCAATGGGTGCTTGTTAAATAATGTTAGTGCCCCTTTCCTCCCACTTTACACACGTGCTGCCAGCTGCTTTGAAAGAAAGAGGAAGGTTGTAATTGGCATTGACCGAAAAGCTCACTTCCAAAATCAAAGTGAATACAAAGTGGCTTTGTATAGAATTACTAAGGTTCTATTCTGTGCAGTTTATTTGCTTTTTAATCTTCATCTCCTCCATGTGACGGAAAAGAAAAATGTTACATGACAGCAAATGTTACTGTCAACAATTCTCAATTGTATATTTGTAAATGCAGTTATTTCAGTTTGCAAGCTTAACCAATCAGAACTCTCGTTTATCATTGTTTAAAAAAAATGGGGGTAATTATTATAAAAAGACAGTTGTAGGTCCATCAAATGACCTACCAAAAAGTTGCAATGCATAAATAATTTCAAAAGTTTTTAAACCATTGATCTGATCTATAGCATGGACGACACACAAAAAAGTTAAAACATTTCAAAAGGGCGTGTGCTCTTTCATAGGATTCACCTGACTGATACCTTTAAACAATGAGGTCCCTCAGATATTGTGACAGCTGACTGTGGATGTGACGACAAACACACCAGAAAGAGCATACGAAAACACCTGACCTCCATTTGGGTCACCAATGGTGCAAAAAAGTATTGAAAACCATTTGTATCTTGAAAACCTAGCATTTTAATAGATGCCAAGACTTCTCATAGCCATGTATAAATTCAAGCATAAGTCTTGAAAAGTTGCAGAAACCTTATACAATCACAGAATTTTTATGTGATTTGCATCAGATGAAAACATTTTCTTTAAAAAAAAAAACCTGCTAAGAATTACAGACCAATTTACATAAACACAAACAGTAGAAATGGTGTCTTACCTTGCGCCAATCTCTCCAGCCTTTTGCCATGCTCCGGTGGGATACAATACCTGCAGAGACAAGCGAGAAAAATCATTAGCCCCCAAAACATGCCCAACTTTTATAGGAATGCTAAATCATGTTCACAGGCAAGAGCAGAAATATGTTGAGCAATAGGACAGTCTTCTGTTATTTTAAGAAAGCTGACATTAATTTATCGATACATTTTTGAAGTCGTTATTGTGCATCTTTTTAACAGCAACATCAACGCAAATATGTTTACTCAATACGAAAATTTGAATAACAACTAAAAATAGGATAAACATTTTTTGTCATGTCTAAACACAATGGCTGTTCGGTACACAAGGAAAAAGTGACATGATGTAAAAAATAAGGCAGAGAGAACAGAAGATCATTGTGAGAACGACGGCACCGACAGAGAAGGAATGAATCAGAAAATGAGGTATTGGGAGGTGGATCAAAATGATATGGGTAAAAAAAAAAAAAACTGTGAAAGTTCATTGGTCTGAGATGGCAAGATAAGGCGTCACACTGCCATCTACAGATCAAAGACACTCCTTCAGCTTTCCATCTCTTCCCTAGTTTTGCTCAACAATGCTGGATGCATCGAGCATTTAATTACCCAAAATCAAAAGCATCCTGTGCAAAGCTTGGGACAATTAAAAGGTCTTATTGGTCATTGCCTACATGTCTGTCAACTTGTGTACTAGATGAAAAACAGTGATACAACACTAAATGTCAAATGCCCAGAGATTTTAAAAGCATTGGGTAGTTTTGTTCAAATCCAGACACAGAATTTGTCACAAACAATGAATATGAACATGAATACAAACTATCTATGTGGAGAACTTTGTTGGATCTTGCCCAATTTCTGCAGTGGCAGTGAAGTCATCACTCAGCACAATCCCAATTAGCAACCTGCTATAAAAAGTGTCTTTATTTTCCGTCCTTGCTCGTCAGATTCTTGTCACTAATACTAAACGTCATGCAAAGTTAGAAGCATTTTGATTATATTCCAGTTATTTTAATAAAGGAAGCTTTCTAGAGCAAAATGACAGTGATGCTGCACTGGATTGCTCTCATTTACAGAACATTCATTCCTTCAGCTCCACACAGAATTTTCCTGTTGATAGAGAATTAGAAAAAAGAAAATTAAAAAAAAAATCCCAAATCTCAAAGCAAACTATCGGTAATCCTGCGTTCTCAGCCTCAAGGCCGCTGCTGCTATGGCAACAGAACATCTTGATCCTGAGTAGAAAGACAGAGCATGGGGCTGCACTTTTACAACTCTCTGAGGTTATCTCTCAGTTTGTGTACTGTAATGCAACTCAAGAGGCAGAATGAGGCGGCAGAGCAGACGCCTGTGTGCTTTGTTACCCTATGAGAAGAAACAGAGACACTCAAATGACTACAACTCTATCTAAAAATAAATTGCCATTACAAAAAATTAATAAGGCTAGTGCCGATTGACACTTCCGTGAGGTATTCATTAACTAATATCTGACTGTTGTGGTTGTAGTTAGTGGTGTGCATTACAATATTGGGTCGATGCACGCCATTTTGAACTCGCGTGCACTACCGCGTTTTTATCAAAACAGGCGCTTCTGTCTCAGTGTGAAGCAGAGACACCTTGTTCCTCCCTCCACTCGCTCTGTTCGATGCAGTCACATGTCTTAGCAGTGCAAAAGCTAGAGAGCTGCCAGCTTGAGTCCACCCGCCCACCAGTATAGACACACAACGGGATTTGAAGCAGAAAAGAAGACAAGCGCAGTGTGGGTATATTGTCAGGCCAAATATGACGGCACGAAGTACGGTTGCAAAGGTAATAGGACAATTCTTTTATAAGCCCATTGAAAATTATGCGAAGGAATATGAAGACTTTCAGAAAATGTTTTATATTTGCATGAGGTGATGATCCTAACTTGTTTATTTAAATGAAACATCTAGAAATTAACTGCAATGAGGGGATAATTTTTCCTTTTTTGTGCAATTACCAGTGATAAATAACTCTCATCCAGTGGTCACTTTGTGCAGTATTTTTTTCATTTTTCATGAAAAAAAAAAACTCCAGACATAATGAATGGTGAAACATGTTGATATTGTATCATTTTTCAAATATATTTTTTTTTTTACAATAAAGTATTTCATACTTAGCAATAAACTGTTCCAATTCTGGATTTTAACTACCAAAAGCATAACTTCACAAAACCAAAGCTGAGCGGCAAATGCTTGTTTTGACAGTCTGTGTTGAATTTCGGGTTTTCGTCAGGGTACAGTAAACACATTCTATTTTTGATGCTTTTCATCAGGATGCAGTAAACAAACTAAATGTTTTGATGCTAACAAATTAAAGTTACTTCGCAATCTACATCAGTAACCATACCAAAAGATTGTACATTATAAAACGACCCCGAAACCGTTTCTTTTTGTTGGCATTAAAAGCAGGATTTCAAGAGAATGTTCAAGGATTGGTGGACGGCTCCTGGCGGGAGTCATGGGCAGAAACGGCACGGAAGTACACCGGCCATTCGGGAAAAATTTAAATATCTCCGCAGTCCGAAACATTCCAGATGAGCATGCCACCCCTGACAGTAATGTACTTTACTTAACTTATTTCACGCAGCTACAGCCTACAAATGTAGATAGTGAGCTATCCACTTTTCCCCTAAGACAAACCTTTACACGAGAGAAAGAGTATTGTCAGATTCATGATGAGAAATCTTTCCAAACATTCCTCTACTCTGGCCTCTCTCTTATATGTGCAATCCTTCAAATAATGACACAGGTAGTTAGTTATACGTGCGAGGGTGTGAGAACTGAAAGAGACGGGCAACCAGCATGGCTTCAGAAAAATAAACAAATGTATTATGACAGACTGATGAAGGCTTGATGACGAAAGGAGAGGTGATGCATTCATGTTGCTATGGTTGAATTTGATGGTGACACACAGACGCACGGGAAATGGGTTTCAGTTCACGACAGGTTTTTCTCAAAGAGGTAAAGTGTAACCTGATGCTTCAAAACATTACAATTGGCAAACACGTAAATATAAATATAATATAATAAAGAAGTGTTGCATGGCTGTACTACGTTCATAAATGCACTGACAAAAGAAAAAAAAAAAGTCCCCCCAAGAATATAAGAAAGAGGAACTGACCAAGACTTAGACTGCCCAAAATGCAGGTAGTTGATGCTGTAGAGATCCATGTCTTCAGTGTGCCAGGCAAAGGTGGTCTTCCACATACCAAAGTACAGATATGGAGTGTTCACACCATCTATAACGATTCCACACTCTTGCTCCACCATGTCAAGCAGTGTGTTCAGGTGGCCAATGTTCCATTCTTGAATGTCCTGATCAGGGACAGAATGCACTTGTTAAACAAAGCAACTGAACCAGTACATTTAACTTTACAGTCTACAGGATAGGCCATGAATTTCCCTTTCCCATACATTGGAAAATATATGAATGATACTGCAGGTACGCAAACCCTATGTATGGAAATGTATGATCCTCACTGTACATTTGTGGTTTCACCACTAGATGGCGCAGCAGCTGCAAAGATCCTTTTTTGTATGATGTTATCTTTTGAGTGGGCATCGCCACATGTACACTCACATTAACCATGAAAATCTTTGAGCAACTGTCAGACATCAAGCCAATGTAAAGGGACTTTATCTGGTAACTGGCTCTCATTCAGACATGTTGAGGAGTGTACAGACATTGCAGAGAAGCTATTAACTAATAACCGTTACAGGGGGTCCTCAGTTTAGGACAGAGTTCCATTCCTACAGCAGCGACGTGAACCACATTTTTAAGTCGGAATGCACAGCAATCATACTGTATATCAGTCAAGTCATAATTATGGTAAATATTTATATGAAAACTTTCAGGAAATAAGTACAAAATAATTAAATGTAAAATATCAGGCCATCAATAAAGAATAATAAAAAAAACAGATAGTGATAACAGAGTGCCTTCCTGTGCCACATGACATTCTTTGTCCGCTGTGCGAAGTAGATCTTTGTAAACCAAGGACCCTCTATACAAGCAGGTGACAAAATCTGAATCAGAAATCCCTTTCGTTCAAGCCTATTGACTTACTGAATTATTCAATGAATATAAATATGTATTTTCATCTTGAATGAGAAACTCTCTTAATCAGTGTACCAGCTCTGCGAAGCACTCCAGATTTTGTCTGTGATCAAGCAAATTTATGGTTAACTGCCTGCTTTATTCACAACAGCAGGAAAATTAACTGATGGAAGAATTTCAACAATTAAAAGGGGAACACAATTCTATTTCTTGAGAATAATATGCTCTATGCGCCCCCACCAGTCCAAACACAGCATTCAGATTGATAATCATTGCGCTTGTGGAATATGAATTGACCCTTGGATTGGATTAGCCTCAAACATTTTAACACATTTGACACTTGGGGTCAATTTGACCCCATTTCTACATGCCTGCAGAAAATGGAAACGATCATATTAGCAGCGCCAAGGCTACCTTGCTTTTAAAGCAGGAAAAAGGACCATATTTTCTTTTGATTTTTGAAAGGGATCGTGTCTGCTGGTGATTGAGAGACAACAAGACTGTCAAAACTCTAATTCTAATCCAAAAAGAGTGCCTCAAAATCAGGGTCCTTCTCAACACACTGCTGTCTCAGACATTCTCCTCTATGTCACATTCACTGGCAGGGAGCTGTTCCAACAGTTCCTGGACAGTAAACCTTTTTCCCACTGGACAGTTTTAAGTGAGAGAGCATCCAGATTACGGTATAAACAGGGGACAATCTTGAATAATGTGGGTACAGGGCTGTTGTGCAAGCTTTTATATGTTTGTTCCTCCCTTATTTTGCATGACCTCCAACGTCATTGGGGGGTAAACTAATCTTGTGGGAACTATCAAAGTTCTCGCGGAAACAGTTATTTTCCCCACCCCTTTTAACGCATCAACCCAAAAGAATAAAGCCTGAACCTGCTGGTGAGGGGATATTAGGTCTCTCACACTCTGCGGCTAAATCAGCTTTGGGTCAAATTGACCCCTGAGGATCACCAATGCGTGCGATGTGTTTAGTAAATTGAAAAAAATGGCATCATGATAATTTTATGTTTAATCAGCTGTTGCCATCAAATAAGGAACACCTTAAACACATACCTCATCATAGATAGAGCCACTAACGTCCGCACCATAAATGGGTGACACAAAAGTCAGGTTCTTCCAGTACTTCCTCTCGAGGTCATCAAAGTCTTTATGCCGTGGCGTGCAGTACCTAAAACAAGACAAAACCCATGAGTTACAATGAGTTGAAAGACACAGAGATGACAAGTAGCCTGAAATGAGAAAATAATATCTTTCATCCATTCTCCACTTGCTTATGAAAATGTTTTTTTGCTTGGGCAAAGACACAGAAGAGTCATTGCCTCAAACTACATGAATCAACGTCAACCATCTTTATATTTAGTTAAGATGAACATCAAGTTGGCTTTGAGTCCCTGCTGTGAGAATATGAACTTACTTTTTACTGTTGGCCAGTTTGCGGTACTCGCCCACTGTCATGGATTTCTTCTGGATGTTGTACTGGGTAAATAGACCAGACTGACCAGTCACCACTTGCATGATGGGAGCTGGGATCACCATATCCTCAATGGCCTCATAAGATTTCCGTGGTTTCCAACCATCCGGAGGAATCACCTAGTTGGGGAACACAGTGTTTATAATTGTCATGTTAATATTGTCACTGTAGAAAAACATTTAGAGGCGATTTATTTTCAAACACGCCACAAAATACATCACACCGACAGGCAGCTACTACGGATGCAATGGTGACTGAGAACCGTTCAGAGTGGGTAGATTTTGGACCGAGGTTTATAATTTGACCGGATTCAGACTTTGAATTACTCACACTTTCACAATGAATTTATTCAGTGTGCTATTCATCTAAAAAAATACAATAAAAAACAACATTAAGTTTAATATACAAGATATTCCGCTGCTAATTTACTTCACAGGTGCACCAATTTTTTTTTGGGATTGCTTATATCGTCTAAACCCTTAAAACAGGGCTCGACACCGCGACCATTATGTTCGCAAATGCTCCAATTCTTTTCCATGTGTGCTGGTAAAATTTTTTCTGGTCACACTAGCGAGAGTGCACGTTTTAATGCTATTGGTACTTGTCTTGCTGCAGGTCTGGGATGGCACTTTAGCAGGCTTAAACCCCCATAAACATTTACCTCTCTGCTTTCCCTGACATCAACCCCAAAAGGAGCCTGACCTGCCTGTTGGATATTTTCTGGAAACTTCCATCCTGCTTCTGTTCACTATAAAGCTGGTTGCCTATCAACTGGTGACTAATATTAGTTACTCCTTGCCTCACATGTCGCATTAGAAGGAGACGGGCATTTGAGAAACAGCATTGGGTGTTACAGTAAGCATGTATAGCATTTACCTATATTTGACTAAAAAACATGAGAAAACTGTAGATGAGTGGCACCCTCACTGTAACCTTACCAAATACACGTTCGTAAACATATGGGGGCGAAACATCTTCATGTGTTGTGCTCACCTTGGCCAGACCGGCACGATGAGCTCCTTCACTCTCCATGTAGACAATGTATTTGGCAAAATCTTTAAATTCTTCCATGGTCGGACGGAAGGTCATGATCTTGCAGTTGGGGTTCTTAGTGCAGGATGGCGGTGGTGGTGGTGGAGGCAGAGGAGCCTGGGGCCCCTCGGAATCAGGGGCAAGGCCACCAGCGATATTTAATTGTGGAGGCTGAGGTTGATTGGCAGCCCGGGCAGGAATGGGGTGCGAGGTCCCCACTTTCTCTGGTATTTCAGCCAGCACTGGCTCCTGGATGGGAGTCCCATTTGGAGCTGCAGGCAGTGATGCAGGAAGAGGTTGGGGAGGCAGCACCGTATCCATGACTATGTTGGTCGCCATTGGGGACACCGATGGGTTGCAGGTAAACCTAAGAGGAAAATGTGGACATTCAGTATTTGTCAGTTTCTTAACTTGACTGGATGCAATGTCAATTTTGAAATGGATACTCAAATGAATAGTGGTGAAGTTGCATCCTGCGTATCACGGCAGTTTAATTCAGTTTTTATGAAACATGTAAAGGACTGGGAGGTTTAGCACGCCGTCAAATATTATTTCGGAGCAATGGAGGAGGGTGACAGAACAACATGCCAAAAATCAAATCTTAAGAAAAGAACGTCCACATCACACTTGGACTAATGAAGGAGCAAGGGGGCAAGTCATCGCTTACGTTAATTGCTCATTATTTCTTTTCTGCCCTTGTTATTGAAGTGACATTAAAAGAAAGGTTTTAGAGGAGCTCTAGACTTTTAAACAGTTGTAAAATTGGCAATATTGTTGCAGGAGGTGAATTCAAATTCTTTTTACACTTTAAAATTAGAATTTTATATTTTTCCGGGTCTATTTTTTATTTTTACTATTCAATTTACTTTCAACATAGTGGTCATTTATTATTTCCCAAAAATACGGGGTGGGGAGTGGGACCCCCCCAGTCAGGATAATCGAAATTGTTTTTATTTCATGGCCCATTTTACACTAACAAGCTCAGTTTATTTTTTTTTTAAGCAGGAAACAGAAATAAGTTATCATTTTCTTTTTTTAATCTATTAATTTGTGAGAAATTAGGAAATAAGCGACGACTTGAAAAACATGGGATAAAGGTCCAGGCCCGCCTGCTGACTGCCCGCTGCCAGCAGAGTTGACACAACTTTAGTGAAGCCAAATGTCCGAAATATAATTACTATAAATTTTTTTCCTGTCTCAGCATCTACGTCACAGCAGGGAGGCAAGCGAGGTAATGTTGCTCAAATTGTTGTGTTGTCTAAATCGATGACCGATTGCCACCAAATTGCAAATGCGCATTACTTCTCTTCTCCACTCCAACCTGTGAAAGTATAAAAGCCTTCTGCACAATAGTTTGGATTTATCAACATCAAACATGAGCTCATGTGCTCACCTTCCCAAAATCAAAAATACCATACCGATCGCTTCTCCACTTACACAGGCTGAAGCGGACATGAGCAACAATGTGCACATGAACCCTGACTGGTTATATGTCGGACATTTAGCTCTGCTAAAGTCGTGTCAACTCTCAGGAGCCAGACGGCAGCTAACAGCGGTCAGCAGGCGGGTATGCCTCCCCAGTTCATTGTTCCCTCCAAATAATGCAACTACGAAAATTTGGCCACTTTTTTCTGTCGTTAGTCGTTAGTTAGTTCAAATGTCAACAGCGCAACATGTTGCCAAGATGGCGGCGCGCATGGACGCAGCGGCTAACAGCTCCCCCTCACAGTGCTCCTTTTTACTTTTTATTAGTGTTTGCTTGCTCTTATTGGCATCAACTGAGGCACAACATCGATATACCCGCCAAGACATCGTGAACATTGGATATCGATGCGAAATAACCATCACAGAGGAATTTTGCTATGATCGCAAAATTCCGAACGAACTGGCGAGGCTGCCCGGCTCACCATGGCTGGTCATCGGGGCCGGGAGGCGGCGCAGGCGACGCAGAGAGAGGAAGCAGAAGCGAGGCTGCAGGTCCGGTGTCTTGCAACGGCTGCGACGGCAGCCCCATAGGCAACCACTACCGAGTCTGCACCTCACCAACGCCAGATCCGTGGTCCACAAAATCGACGACCTGGGATTACAAATCCTGGGAAACCGCTATGTGCGCGATAGCAGTGTGATCGTCGTCACGGAAACCTGGCTGCACGCAGACGTCCCCGACGCTAGCATCCAGCTGGCCGGGCGCTCGCTACATCGCGCGGATCGGACGAGGGACACCGGTAAGAGGAGGGGCGGGGGGCTCTGTGTTTACGTGCATGAGAACTGGTGCGGCGATAGCACGATCGTCGAGAAGCACTCTTCCCCCGACATCGAGTTCATGTCCGTTAAATGCCGGCCTTATTTTCTCCCGAGGGAGCTAACGGTAGTGATTGTCACAGCTGTTTACATCCCTCCCGACGCTAGCACTAGCACGGCGCTCTCGCTACTCGCGTGCGTCATCAATAAACATCAGCGGGCCCACCCTGATGGCGTTCACGTAGTAGCGGGAGACTTTAATAAGGCCAATTTAAAGACTGTACTCCCAGAGTTTCACCAGCATGTCAAGTGCCCAACGAGGGGAGACAACACTCTCGACCATGTGTACTCGAACATCAAGCACGCATACAGAGCCCTCCCACTCGCCCCTCTCGGCCAGTCAGACCACCTGTCCTTGCAGCTCGCACCTGCGTACACCCCTCTCAGGCGCAGATTCAGGCCTACCACAAAGACTGTGAAAACCTGGCGTGACGACGCCATGAGTGAATTACAGGACTGCTTTCATGACACAAACTGGGACCTCTTTGATCATCAGGACCTTGATGTCTACACGCACTGTGTACTGGACTACATCAAGTTCTGCATGGAAACTGTGTCCCAACATAAGACTATACGGACCTTTCCAAATGCGAAGCCCTGGATGTCCAGCAGGGTTCGCTCTCTCCTCAAGGCCCGTGACGCTGCCTTCAGGTCAGGCGACAAAGCCCAGTACAGGGTGGCTCGTGCTGACCTGAGCAAAGGCATCAAGCTAGCCAAGGCAACCTACAAGGGGAGGCTGGAGGCCCACCTTGCCAGTAACAGGCCACGGGAGGTGTGGCAGGGTCTACGGAGCATCACCAACTTCCGTGGCAGCAGCACGACCTCTGTAGACCCGAGTGCATCGCTGGCAGAGGAGCTTAACTGCTTCTTCGCTCACTTTGACTCGCCCCAACCGTCACACCCCCGCACTTCAAGCTCCAACTCCCCCCCACTCATCGTAGAGGAACACGATGTGAGGCGCGCGCTCCTGGCGGTCAACCCCAGGAAAGCTACTGGACCCGACGGAATACCAGGCAAGGTCCTCAGAGCATGTGCCCACCAACTGTCACATGTTTTCTGCAGGATCTTCAACCGCTCCCTGGCTCAGGCAGTCATCCCCTCCTGCTTGAAAACTTCCACCATTATTCCTGTCCCCAAAAAGTCACCAGCCGTCCACCTGAATGACTACCGTCCTGTTGCTCTCACACCAGTCATTATGAAGTGCTTCGAGAGGCTGGTTCTCCAGCACATCAGGGACTGCCTTCCTCCCACTCTGGACCCCTACCAGTTTGCATACCGGGCTAACAGATCCACTGAGGACGCCATCGACACTGCTCTGCATGTTGTGCTGGGCCACCTGGAACGACAGCAGAGCTATGCAAGGATGCTCTTTGTGGACTACAGCTCGGCATTCAACACGATCATCCCAGACATCCTCGTCGCCAAACTGGACACTCTCGGCCTCCCTGCCCTCACACGCATCTGGATTAAGGACTTTCTGACCAACAGACCCCAGACTGTGTTGCTCGGCCCCTACACGTCCTCCACCCTCATGCTGAGCACCGGTTCCCCCCAAGGATGCGTGCTGAGCCCTCTCCTGTACGCCCTCTACACCTACGACTGCAGCCCGGCCCACGGCAACAACACCATCGTCAAGTTTGCTGACGACACGACAGTGGTCGGTCTGATCTCGGAAGGTGACGAGACAGCCTACAGAGAGGAGGTAAAGAGACTGACAACTTGGTGCAAGGACAACAGACTGCACCTTAACTCTGCTAAAACAAAGGAGATTGTCGTCGACTTCAGGAGGAACAAGACGCTGCCGCCCCCCCTCTGCATCGAAGGCGTGTGTGTGGAGAGGGTCCACACGTTCAAGTTCCTGGGAGTACAGATCTCCGATGACCTTTCTTGGAGTCACAACACCACAGCAGTGGTAAAGAAGGTCCGCCAACGTCTGCACTTCCTGAGAGTCCTCAGGAAATTCAACCTGGACAGGAAGCTGCTGCTGGCCTTCTACCACTCGTCCATCGAGAGCCTGCTGACGTACTGTGTCTCCACCTGGTACAGCGGCTGCACTGAGGCGGACAGAGTGAGGCTCCAGAGGACAGTCAAAACAGCGCAAAGGATTATTGGCTGCCCTCTCCCCCCACTGTCGGACATCTACACCGCCCGGTGCCTCAGAAGGGCTCTCAACATCGTCAATGACAATACCCACCCAAACTCACACCTGTTCGACCTGTTGCCCTCTGGCAGGCGCTACAGATGCATCAAATCAAGGACAAATAGACTGAGAAACAGTTTCTTTCCGAGAGCCATCTCCATACTGAACTCTCACACACACACGAGACCACCCTAACCTCGCAAAACAGCATTGTGATGTTTTTCTATATGCCCTATTCAGTACTGAATTCCATTGCACTGTCTTCTTTATTTATCTAATTTATATATTTGTCTGTATTATTGTTGTATTGCACTGGAGAGGGGAGCCCTCTAATCTCGTTGCACACTTGAGTACAATGACAATAAAGGGATTTCTATTTCTATTTCTATTTCTAAGACATTTTGAAATAATCGAGAGATACCAATTAGTCATGCGTGAGGATTACAGAACACGATTCGGGCCGCACGTCGCCCGTGGATGGTAGGTTAAAAAAAAAAAAGGGTGTGCATTCATGTGAAAGCAACATGATCATTGCACACAACAGCAGCAGAGTAACTTGAAAACCCTAGTAGATGTCTCTTAGACATATCATGGAAGCTGCAAACATACTGATAATGAAACACCCTGCCTACACAAAGGCTAACCTCAAAATAAAGGCAACCATATGTCATTTAGACATGACAAGGAAGCAGTAAACCTACTGATAACATATCCCCCTGCCTACAAAGGTTAACCTCAAACTTAAAGCCACCCATATACATCATAATACATTGACACCAATGTAATAGCCGTAGGAGGCTTTTATTTTAAAGTAGGGCTGCCAAGATTAATCGACTAATCACGACAACGTCCAAATCGTCGACAATTAATTTAAGTAGTCGACGAGTCATTAATTCACACGTTTATTTGGTACATTAATTTTCTCTTGAAACAGCCTCGTCTCACACTTCTCCCCTAGCTGGCTGTAGCCTGTCTAGGGCGCACAAGCGCCATAATGTTAATCCGGGTCATCTGAGATGTAAACAGAAGCATTGTGGGTAAGGAATGCCATGGCTACCTGCTGTTAGCAACAGAATTCTAAAGTTATGGCATATTTCAACCACAAATACTTAAGATGCAATCCTCACGTTCATGGCATCACGGCAAGGATTCCTGCTCATCAAGAAATGTCAAGAAAGGAAGCACGTTGAGGCTGACGCCTTTTATCATTTCTGACACATTCAATCGTGTCTGGAGGCAAACTGTAGTTAGCACACACAAATTGCGGTGTGTGTTTGATGTAAATTTGTAACACTCACACTAACACAATGTCCATTACGGTAAGATAATATATTGTATCATCTACTACGGATTAAGGAGGCATTAGTCAGTGAACTGACATTTATTAACAACCAAAACAGGAGTGTGTGTTTGTCCGCATTTGACATCAAAGGAGAAAGATCTCACACACTCTCTCTCACATAGCTATGCACACATGAACTGGGACAGAACATATTAGCCACAAGCGCTCATTGGCATCACAAAAAATAAAACACATAATTAAATTTGTTGCAATATATAGCAACTTTCCGCTACTAGCAGTTAGAAACGTGTAGCCACTTGGCAAAAGTAAGGCTAGTTAGTACATCGTAATTCATTCTCCATGTTTAAAGGAAACTGAGCCATATATTGAACTTTGAGGTGTTTTTTTCTTTTAATTTAAAAAATACGTAGATATAACTAAAACGTTGTCTTTAATTAGGTCATCAAACACCTTTATCCAGTTAAAAAAAACATGAAATTCAACTCAAAATGTCAAATATAGCCATTAAATTTACATGCAATGGAAGTGAAATTTAAGGCAGGCTGTGTTCTTATTTTATACATTAATCAATGGTGTTATTTAGTGGAAAAAGGAGTTTTCTAAAATAAATTAAGACAAGTTCTAGTCATCTTCGTTTTGTTTTATGCTGATCCAAGAATTTCTGGATCCCCCACAATAAGAAATGTTGATGTGCTCAACATAATCTGGTCAAGATCAAGATCAAAGGCAGAAATTCAACACTAGTTCAAGCCACGCTACAGAATCAGAATCAGAAATCCCTAAATTGTCATTGTACTCAAGTGTGCAACGAGATTAGAGGTCTCCCCTCTCCAGTGCAATACAACAATAATTCAGATAAATATATAAATTAGATAAATAAGACAATAGTTACACAGAAGGCACTTGAGATTTTAAAATATATTTATAAAGTATCATCAATGCAAAATAAGGAGCTTGATCACAGCAGTTGTCTCCGTGAGACCAACAGTGACAGTGAAGCACACACAAAAGTGTCTAACTGAATATTTCACTAAATGCAAAGACTCACTCTAATGCAAAAATGTTCAGTTCAGTTGACAGTTCTTTTTAATTATTAAATACACATTTTAAGTAAATATTTTTAGCAGATCTGTTTTTATTTATAAGTTAATGTTTCATTTGAGAACAGATCTTACTATGATAACAAAGGAGGTCACTTTATATTAATTGTGTTTGTGTTCATGTAAAGGTTAGTGATTCTTTTTTGTACATATATATTTTCATTTGCAAATAGTTTTATAAATACGACTAAATAGAGGTCAAACGGTTCCTAAATCACACACTGATGGCACAGCACTCTTGTTATGTATCCAAAATGATTCGCGTTGGTTAAGGAGTACTTCATCAAAGACATCAAAGACACTACGTTGAGAACCACTAGAGATGCTGTGGACCACAGTCCATGCTACTCATCAGGTCATCTATGTAAATACTTTAAGACACACATGCAAACTGTACATAATTTCAGAAGGTATTAAAAATAGTGATGTGCTTTCCAGTTTCCCTGTGCCTATGTGTGATCCAATAATGCCATTCGAAGCGTGTGTCGTTCATATTTTCAGGCTCAAACAGTAGTAGTATGGTAATTCAATTGCCTTCTAAAGGAATGGTGACCCCGTTCATTAAACCAAAACAAATGAGGGCCTACATCGACCCTTTAAATGCTAACTGATCCAAAATCACTCAGGACGGTCACTCGTTTAGTCAGCTGTGACATTTTCTAGCTAATCAAATATTTGATTTAGATTGTGATCCCAGTGGCAATTGGACGTTATTAAAAAAAAAAACAGTTGCTAACGACGAGATTAGCCGGGGACCTACTACGAGAGCTAACGTAGCGTGCAAGGAATAAGAAAACTACCAAGCTTCCGCTAGAAAAACGTATTTCAAAAGGATCCTGCATTTCAATTCGAACAGGGAATTACGATTCACGGTGTCCTTACATTGCCGTATCCTTCGCTGACATAGGTTAGCTCCCATTTAGCTATGCCGTATGAGCAGTTAAAGGAAGAAAAAAATAAAAACTCCACGACGACTGCACGTCGATTAAACAAAAAACGCACTCTATGTGCGGGTACACAGCGGACCGATTTAGGGGATCGTTACCTCCTGCAGCGGGGTGACGCCTCTCTCTGTATTTCTCAGTCGATTAAATGTCGTTTTCTAAAAATTTGGTGGCCCTACTCCCGAGCTTCCTATAAGCATTTAGCGAGCTAAAGCTATGCAAATCACGCCCACCCCTGAATTCATACATTACGATTGGCTGAATGGCACCAATAATAGCGGGTTTATCTCGAAGTCTATAATACGATTGGCCCATTGGATTACAGACAGATCGACAGCCAATGAAAGCCTGTGATGATTTATCATTGCCGATTATGCCAAGCACGTACACAGTCAGTCGATACGTGCAGATCCTGAAAGAAAAAGTTAATGACAACAAACGAATACACGTTCATGTTCAAAGCAAAACTACATAAAAGAGTATTTGTTTTCGTTTTATTGAATAACAACGTAACGACAAATTCGCAACATGTGCAAGCAATTCTAGAACAATATCAAAACTAAACTGGATATTATACAATTTTAGAAAATGTATATTTTCCATTCTGCAAATCTTAGCCTCAACAACAGAGGCCAGCTGCCAGGTAGTGGATATTCAAACTGTTGCAATTAAGGAATTAATGGCAAATGATCATAGACGGCAAGAAAATAAGAATTACACAAACTCATTCAAGATCCAGTTCAAGAGCACTGCGTGTGGAATTTTCTACATTTCATCACTTTCTTAATGTATTTATTTTTAGTAAGTTTTAAAAGTGGTTGTGTCGCTACAGGAGACACATCACTGGATAACAATACATGAATAAAAATGTGAAAAGAGAAAACAATTCATGAGACTTCTCAACTCAACAAAATAACAGCTAAATGGTTTTACTTATTCTAAAGATTTTTTCTTTGGAATTAATTCCAATTATGTGAGTGCCACAATCCGTTTAAGATCACAACTGTAAAATTATGCTTGTAATTGAAACTAAAACAGGTCATATTGGCAGATATCGCAAGATGACTTGAACATACTCCTAAGGAGCGCGGTCAATTAAAATCACAAACAAAAAAATATGTCTGACACTTCTTTCTCAGTAGAGTTAACAAGTATTAATGAATAGAAACTTTAAAAAAAAAAAACATAGCAAAAACAACAACACATTTTAAGGTTGCAACGTCAAAAAAAATAACGAAATACCATTACCAATACATCATTGAAGAACCATCAAGACAGGAGCACTGAAGTCCAGAATGATGGTAGATTTATAAATCATAAAAATATATTAAGAGAAACGAATTCTTTAATCGCCTCTAAATGAAAATTGCCCTTACACTTTGCATTGTTTCTACCATGGCTGAGTTGGAGGAGCTCTTGATCATCGGCCATTGCTGTAACCTGGGAAAAACTGATTGAGGATCTCTTGTAGAGGTTTGTTGACAGTCATGGAGTAGTTTTTGCCCAAGTCATGTCTGCAGGCCGGGCAGGTGTACACGTCGGCCCTGAAGGAACGCTGAAGGCATTCCTGAAAGTTCAAAATAAATATATTTTATAACAGAAAGACTTTTTTATTTTTTACATAAGGTTTTTGTTTTATTTTTTACCTTGCAGACATTGTGTTGGCACTCAGTGGTGATGGGTCGATAAACTACTTCTTGACAGCAAATGCAGAGGAAAATCTCTTCGACTTTGTTCAGAAATTTCTGCAGAGGCAAAATATTGCAGGTGTGAGAACATAATTGCAACACTATATTGATCGTCAACAATATGTTTTATTTGGAATTTCTCATTCTCCGACTGTCAAAGAAAAATCTGAATCTTCACAAAGCTTGACCAGTCAGTCACTTGAACCAACTACCTTGTTGACAATAGATTACTGTTTTTCCCCACACGTCATTCAAGTAGAAACCGCTCACCGGGCCGAGTGACAGCGACTCCATAGCGTCATCCCACACTTTCTTGTTTTGGATGTCATCCTTGATGAGTGCCTTCTGCTCTCCTGACAGCTTATAAACTTCCACTTTCACTTTCTTGGGAGTCTTGGCTGGTGAGTTCGTGGAGGATTCTGTCAGGTGAACAGGAGAATGCTTAATAGTCAATGCACTAATAAATTAAGTGCTACAGAGGGTATTCACATTTTTTAATCTGTTTTTGTGGTTTAAAAAAAAGGACCAAAATGATGGGGAGTTGGTCACCAAACAAGAAACAAACGGCTCGATTCCTATGCTCATTAAACTCAAGTTGCTTCTTTTCACTCTCCATTGCTCCTTAAACAGCCACGCATTGCTACGCTTACAAACTTCCGCATTTCTGCCTTCAAGCAGCTCGCTCCTCCCTCGCGCGTACACATTCTTACCCCAAATGGCTGATGAATATTCAGTATGAGGGCCGACTTGGACAGTTGAATTGGTCCACTGAGACATGTTTGTTAATTGTATTGGCCAGAGGTGATGGGTAAATCTAATAACTGCTTGAAGCTCGAGTGTAAAAAATTATAAATAAACATTGTCACATTAAAAGCCTCAAGGTTCAAAGAGTGGGGGGAAAAATAGTCGCTTAAAGTCTGGAAAATACAGTAACATTCCAAACTCCTACTTTTAGTTTTCCCATGACACGATAAATCACTGATTAAAAAAAAAACGGAAATATAATTTCTTCAGGGCCAGAGATGGAATTCAAATGAGGCGCTGATGTTTCATGATTGCCGTCAATTTAAAGTTAACAAATGTCGATTAAACGACCCAAATGGAGAAAGTCATCTTACCAATGCTCTGAGACTCTCGCTTTCTCTTTGCCTTGCTGGGTGTCTCCTGCTCTTCCACTTCATTTTTGTTCTCTTTCTCCTTCTGATAACCCGCTGGATACTGTCACGAAATGGAGTGGATTCAACATTGAGGCAAGAAAGACAACTGCGTCATAAACCTCAACGATTGTATGCATATTTTTCTTCAATTCAACATACACAGTACAATATTTAAGATAACCTTTATTAGTCCCATGACGGGGAAATTAGCAAAATAGGCTCTATGTTGAAATTGACGGGATATTTTGTGCGGGAATCATTACCTGCATGACAAGACCAAGTTTCTTAATGCGTTCCTTGCCATCTCTGGTCCATGGTGCTGGCTCATCATCATCCCGCTTAAGGAGGTAGCGCCAAACCAAGAAGCCAGATTTGCCTTTGGCGGGCCAGTACTTCACTATCTGAAGGTACAGACATGACAATTAGACCTTGAAGTAACTGAGATGCAAGAAGCGTGATAAATTTCAATATTACTTTGTATATCCCATCATATCTGTTTCCTTCCTCAGGGCAGTATTTACTGTGTTTGCGACCCTTCCAGCTGCGGACCACTCTAACGGGCTTGCCATCCTTCCAGTTCTTTGCCTGAGCACCATTCTTGTCATTGACAGGAACATTGCAGTTGAGAGCAAGTGCACTAGAAGGGACCATAGCAAATAATTTGCTAAATAAATTTGAAATGTGGCTGATTGAGATTTCGCTTAAGTAAGCAGACGTCAAACATACCGGTTCAGGTGAGTGAGTGTCTGATCACATGACTGCTCAGCAGTCCTCTTGTTCCCTGACAGATCTCGACCTCCAGAACCAGTGTAAGTAAACTCATTCCCATCATCCTACAATACAATGACAACACACCGAGTGCCCACTTAACTCACATTCACTGCCAGCGCAGATAAAATAGATCTTTGGTGACTATAGCTGTCAATGGCAGTTAATGAGTTTAAGTTTAGTTACGCAAGTTAATATAACAGTAAACTGGATGAATGAAAAAAAACTAAAATAAATAACCACACCACATCATCCTCATAGCCTCCTGCCAAGACCAGAGAGTAGGCCCCATCATTGTTTCTGCCGTGGATGCCAGCTACGTGTGGCCTGTGGACGCCAGCCTCACTGACCTGGGAAAAAAAACAAAACACGAGACTCACAACCATTGGAAAGACCATTCAGCATAAAGGGATGACCGACAAGGAGAATCGCGTCCAATTGTATTCAGATGCAGGCTTGATAGACTGACCTGCACTCTAAACTTCCATAATGAGCCAACAGGAACACCAGGGATTGGGCCGTAGTGGTTTGATGGGACAATGGTACACTGCTTGGTTCGTCCAACACATGCCATTCCCTATGGAGAGGACACAATCAACAGTGTGTCGAGACAAATCTTTGTATTCTACCCAACTACGGCAAACTAATTGTCTTGAAGGGAGTCGGCAACCTTAAATTCTCAAAAAGGCATTTTGCACATCTACCACAGAGAGAGAAGAGAGGTGGGAGGGAAAAAAATACCATGAGCCACAAAACACTTGACCGCTAAAAGTGAAGATACCACATATCACTTTTGTTCTTTGTATACATGTCAGCATTAAAAAAAAAAAAGAAAGAAAAGAAAAAAACCCTATCGTGTGATGGATATAGGTTTGTCAAATATTTTTAGAATAGATTCAAATAATCAGATACTATTTTTATTTGCAAACACCGTCTCCAATTAGCATTTAGAAACAAATTATTGTTGCTTATTTGGTATCGTTTAGACATTAAAAACAACAAAACAAACAGAGTGAAGTCATGGAATCACCTTGCCCCAGTCCCTCTGGCTTGAAGAGCTGGCAGAAGCCATCTTAGCTTTCTTCTTACTTTCCTTCAGCTTCTCTCCAGCACGGACAACCTCATTGGAGTCATTGCGGCAATTTGGGCAATACCTGGTCAAGTCAAACAGGAAATGTTACAAAATGACTCAAATTCAATAAATGACAGAACGTCTGATCATACTGACCAGTCTTCATCTTCCGGGATGGTGGTGAGTGGTGGGTTCAGACAGTATGTGTGATAGGCCAGGTCACACTCATCACAGAGAAGCTGCTTATCAGGATCCTGCTTAATGCCGCAAATGTTACAGTTACACCAGCGGCAGTTTTTATCAGGATCATCCTTGCAGTGCTTGCACTCAGGTCCATTTGATCCTGAAAGACACAAATACATTACACCGCTGCTTCGATCATGAAATGAAAAAAAAATACTTGTACATGTCACAATACTAATGATGTACAAGCTTCAAATTGAACCACAAGTGACTTACTTTTCAGTGGGCTCTCAGTTCCAGCCGGCATATCACTTTGCGAACCAGGCTCCTCAATTTTGTAAATTTCAGTCACAAACATAATCCGGCAGTCATTGAGAGAGTCCCCTGCATCTCTACAAAAAAATGGAACACATTTCAAGATTGTCTCAGTTGTTTGCAACAAAGCAGCACAACAAATAGTATCTTGAAAAACTAGCATCAAATCTTAAAATGTATACAATAAAACTTTATTTTCATAGCGCATTGCACAATATCTGCAGTAAAACCAACCTGCAGATATAAATCCATATTTTCCTTCATGGTATTAATTAAGTACATCTACATATCCATTTTCCATTGAACAGATCAATTAGTTACAACAAGCTATAATTTGAAAACATATTGCACATCACTCTTTACAGCATTGAACTCACCCAAGAATAATCTTTGCGTAAATCTCTCGCAGGGTGCGCGTCTCCCTTTTCCTCTGGATCTCAGCATCATACCAGTAGCCACGCTCCATGGGATCATCTGGGTTGTAGTTGAGCATAACGATCATACCAGGCTCCAACTGGTGCCACTGGTACACAGTTCGGGCCCTTGGCCGAACATCCTTAGCCAGAAGAGGGATCACACCATTCTCCGGATAACTGATGGAGGATAATGAGATTATTTGTCATCCTGAGAGTTCATCGCCACTCTTACGAGGTCCTCCCAGGTTATTAATATAATAAAATAGCTAATCATGGGCAGCAATATCAAAATTGTGGGGTGTAAATGTGTAACTGCTCAGTACAGCAAGAATTATCAGGTTGGAAATTGGTCTTTGTTTAAATTGTATCCAACCAAAAGATCAAGCTCAAATTTGAAGCAGTTGGGTTGACTGTTCCATCTTTAATCTTACTCTTCATATTTCACATGGTACAGTATCTCCTCCCGTTCGTCATCCACAATAATCACATCCTCGTCTGGATTCTTTGGGCTCCTGGTGACATTCACAATCTGGGCCTCAAACCAGGCCCCCATATTCAAGTCCCTTGCGTCCACCATTTCATTGACCTGAAAAATAAATAAATAAAAAGAGATTCATGCATAATGTATCAACCAAGAGATGGCATTCAAATAATCTGCAGGGATTTAAGGGTAATAAAACATTTTTCCTCTTGTGATGCGCACATTTCATGTCAAGAGGCTTAATTGGGCTCTCTCTTATTTCAAAGGAATGCATTTAATGTGGAATTGTGAACCTGTTGTAAAAACACATTTTAAAACAAAAAATTTACGTGTATAAATACACTTACCAAGTAAAGACCCAAAAAACAAAGCATCTTAAAAATTACAATTGATATTAATGGACTGCTTAAATGTTTTTAAATCTACCTTGTAAAATCCGAATCCGGGTTCCAAGACCTGCGGGGAGCTTGCTTGGGCAGAGGTACCAGCAGCCTGAACTTCCATCTCACCATGAGTCGAGCTCTTATCAGACTCACTCTGGGTGGAGCCGCATCCAGAATCAGAGTCCGAAAGCTCTGCTTCTTTTTCCTTGTTTTTAGTAACTTCAACACGGGGTGTATTCTGTCTAATAAGCAACTGCACTATGTCGTTAAGGCCCACATTGTAGTCAAATATTGTGTGTCCATCCTCCATCTAATAAAAACAATTTAGGACATGGTAACAAACTGCTCACAACCAATAATCCAGAACAGACTTGCAATGCATGTGTCTAAAACATTCCTTCACTCAAAATGTGATTCCGCCTTACCTGCTTGCCACGGTAGAACAGCCTCTGTTTCTCCGGCTCCACCTTAAATAGCTCAGAAATCTTCAGACGCAGCTCGTCCACCTTGGTAAGTTTGGAAAGCGAATCGACCCTGTGGGTCTCTTTGCCATCCATTGTTCGCACTTGAATCCACATTGCCGCTGCCCTGCATTGAGATTGACTATAGATTAGCTCAAAAACATAATTTTGCACGGAACGCCTCACAATATTAATTGAAGTAACACTCAAAATAATAAAGATATTTAATTATAATGCAATAGTTTATGGGATTTTTTACACTACACCAAGGATTTCACACTGTGAATGACTCCTTGATTACCCCTGATGCACTGATAATGATATTCTCATGAATCTGTGTTTTTTTTAACTCACTTTATTTTGAAGTAAACAAGAGAGGTAACATGGTATCTGTATAGCCACCAGACACTACTATCTTCATCTCTCATCTATGTTCTCCTTTTACAAAGTGTACCCGTGTTTACATGAGGACGCCACATAAATGCCCAGTGTGTCATTACGAGCTACATTTAACATCAAATGCGTGGCATAGTCTAAGAATAAGTGGTAGCAGTACAAAGTCAATTCCCAATATAAAGTTGCGCATGTTCAATGTAGCAAATATGTTGTGCTGCAATATGTCGAGCAGCACTAAGGTCTACAGGAAGATACAAAATTAACATCAAGGTGAAGAGGTTGAAAGGGGCCCCAACTATATTCCAATAATAGTACAACTAGGCGAACAATTGCTAAATCAAGTTTTAGGGTCAGCATGTTTTAACCCACTCAAAAAAAAGATTCCCCGTTAGCACCTTCAGTAGTTGACCTGCACCGTTTATAAGGACAACATGAAAGCCAACAAAGACTTTACGAGAGGCAGTCATTTGGAATTGGTTTGAGTTTTCAACATTGGACTTTGACCAAAGAACTATGTGCTGCAAAGTATGTCCAAAGGCTGTCATAACAACAGGGAGTGTGACGAGCAGAGCATTTAAAATGAATTTGAAATGAAGATAGACAGCATCAAATATTGCTCTGTACACAACTCAAGAAAACAAAGAAGGGCACTTGGCAACTCCCACTAAGATACAGACACCACGAGCTGAGTCATTTTCACATTGTTTTGCCTGTGACGAGAGGAACCAGGTGAAAGAAAATTGCGGCGTCAAACGCACATTGTCAGATGCAAAGTGTCCATTTACACATTGCAAATGTATGAATGAAAAGCAGTGATTTAGCGACATGTTGATCCACTTCATTGGTGTGCGAAGCTTCCCACAGATGAATAGCCAACAAATATCAAAATTAATGTAAGAACTTGCTTCAAGTTCTCCATCAGTGTTTTCAAAATTGGGAGTAGCATTGTAACATGTAACAGGGAATGCTCAAAACGTGATATTGTCGGGAAGTTTTCTCTCGTTGCACACAGAGTACAAAGACAATAAAGGGCTTTCTGATTCTGATTTTCTTTGCCAAAAGCACGTAACCAATGTAGCACCCAACGATAACATATTCAGAGACATGGTTAGGACACACTAACAATGGACACAGCAACTTCTATTTCAGTTTTTAATCAGTGGCAGTTTGATGTTAAATATTCATCCAAGGAGAACATTTGAAATTTTTGTAAAAATTGATTGTGTTTATTCCTATATTTCCTACAAGAGGAAGCAAGTTTATCTACGTACATATATATATATATACACATTTTTAAGCGTGTTCTAAATTTGAATATTTTTAAAGTATACAGAAGTAGGAAAACTATTAAAATCACATTTGATACTGTATTGCTATCATGGATTTCATCATTTAATATTTCCATCAAACGTGGTGAAGTGACAATTTCAGAATCCGAACCAGGAATAAAATCAGGAACATCTACTTTTCCTTTTTTTTTTTTTTAAAGTGCCTGCATTCAAAGATTTGTAGTACTTTTTGAAGGTTCATAAAACAGCCATTGGAATGCTGTCTCCATAACTTTCCAAAATCAAATAGAGACTTTGAGCGACCATTCTCATTAATTGAACAATATCCAGTACACTACAATGATGCTATGAAAAAAATGGGCTGTCACTCGTGCACATCACAATGGGAGGGAACAACCTCATTTAAATACAGTGCGGGAAACTGCTGAGGCCACGCCCAGTTATTTTAAAAGCAAGCACATCCGGACGGGAGGGAGCGCTAGCAAACAATGTGGCGTCGCCCTGACAATGAAACGTACATAAATATTACCATAAACGCCGATGAAAACAATTTGGCACAAAAATTAAGTGACCGACGGTGTATGTTATGTGCGGAACGCTGTTTCGGTAAAAGCTCTCGCGAGACGCTTGGCTTGCACTTTGGGATCCACGCTTGCTTGTTACAGTGACCTATTTTGTTTCGCTTTCACGACGAGGATAAATCTGATGAAGCAAGTAGATTGCAGCAGTTTTATTCATTCGTAAGTAACCGTAAGCATCACACGAAAGCAACTCGCAACAGCACAGGATATCCGCCCGCATTCATTCTGAGGCTTAACCTTACAACAAAGTGAAGCGCAACGAGTTTTAAATGCAATTTGCGATCCATAGACAATCGCTTTCGTTCCAGGGCTTAAAAAACGAAAACAAAGCAACAGCAAGCGAGTGAAGACTTGTCTTAAGTTTCACATCCGCCGTTAAGTCATTGTGATAAACTGGCAAGTGAGGAGGTATGACAAGTTAGCTAACCTTTGTATGCTCGGCTTTAAATGTCAAGAAAGAATAGAAAAGTCGTACCCAACAGGGAACGAGAGCGTACCTGTTTTTGCGTCCACGTGTAAAAAATTGAAAATAATGAAATTGTTTGTTTAAAACCCGTAAACTCTCCACAGCTCCAACAAGCCCAACTCTTCTGCTTGTTGGCTTCCTTTCTATGAGTAGTTCTTCAAGACTTTGATGTCCCGCCTGATTTTACGATTGTTGTTCGCTATTGGCTTCTTGTCTCCTACTCTCGCCGTTTTATTGGCTCGCAGCGCCGTCAATCTCCAAAGTAAATGGCGCTCAGTTTCAGCGCGCGAAACAACATTCTCGTGGGTGCAGCTCTCTTCCGAGCGCGTATCGCGAGATTATGCAGTGCCCTCAATCGTACATGGCAGATGGTTTACGTTGGTTGCGGTAAACAACATTATGGCGGTTGCTTCGTGAGGTGTTCCAAGGTCTTCGTAATCGTCACTTGAAGTTCCTCGTCACAGCTGTGTCGCCACTAACAGTTGAACTGAAAACAAAGAATTTGTATTGCTATTCTAAACTGTCATAATTGGGCGCCATTTATGCCCTACAACATTACGTAAAGGGGTTGGATGCTTTACATGATTGAATTAGCCTTAATCGTTCCTTATTTTTATAAAACGTCGGTCAACTCCTCGAGGTATACGAGTAACTTTAGTTTTTTTTTTTTTAATTCATGATCAGGAATCGCCAATCTACTTAAATATCCCTGATAATGTATTTGCTTTACGTATACTGTAACAAACAGTATATACACTTATTGCAGCCCTATGAGTGACATGCATTAAAACAGTTTACAAAAAGATAAATTACCATTCGAAAATGACCTAAATAACTTAAAAGGCTCAAATGCAATGTTTTCAGCCAAAAGTATACTTTATTCAAATTGAACCTGTTATTATACATAACACAACATCGCAAATACAGAAAATGAAGAGTGAAATAAAATAGCTTTTTGAGTCTTTATGTTGGAAGACGTTTCATTTATCCACCTGTTTTCTGTACTGCTTGTCCACATTACGGTTACTTGTTAAATGAAAATCGATGTACTGTGAAGCACAACAAACTGATTTGAGTAGCCTCATGGTAAGGCAATGTATCAATCAAAATTGAGAATCACAATGTTTCTAAAGCCATTATTATGGAAAACATTTTAATAAAAAAAACACGGTTCTCAACGTACAACAAATTCTTCTTACTAATTCAATTAATTTTGCAAAAACGACCCCTCCATTTTAGATCATAAAATTCTTTGTGAGTCTCATTATTACATCTCGCGTTAATTGAGAAATGTATAAACATCTTGTTACTTACTCATTTTTGTTGAGTGCTGTAAATTCATTTGTTAAACCTAATAACCAATGAACACAAGAAGGTGAAATGAAGTACACAATTCTTCTCATCTTGAGCTTTTGGTACAAAAAGAATCAATGGGGATAAATATTTGTTTGTGTATTTACAGGTTCAGGTAATGGATGATTGGGAAAGTTGAATGTGAAACTGCAACTCAAAGAGGTCACAATATTTTTTTCTGCTTGTGGTTTTTATTCCTAAGGATACGGTCAATCAGCCATATGGCGTCTGTGCTGTGGTGGGAGCTTGACAGAGCGGCCTGGCAGGAACAGAGCAGCACTCAGAGCTTAGGGAGGATGACAGGAAGTGGACACGGTAGGCCAAGTCATCTAGAAAATCTTTTTGGATCTTTGTTATTGCTTGAGAGAGCACGTCAGGCAGTGAGTGCATGTTGAGAAGCATTAAGTCCAGTTTGTCCTCCAAAGCCACAATCCTCCTGTCCAGCTCCTCACTTCGATGCTGCAGGTCCGACACCAGATCATACATCATGTTTTGTGTCTGTAGAGAGTGAAAAATGTGGAAATGTAACCCTTTACTGGCCATGAAGTCATACCAGCAAACTCACATCAGCTTTAAAAGGGGACATGTTATAGAAAATTTATTTTGTATTATTTGTATTCAAATAGCTGGTAATTAAATTGATAAATTAGCTAATGATGGCAAAGCGCAAGCAGCATTCATTTGCAGTCTGAATGCGGAGGGTGAAACACGACATCAAGCCAGAATGTTAGCAGAGTTGCACTCCTTTTTTGTTGGATGCATAAATTAAACGTTGGCAAGCATTAGTATCTGCTAATAAACAGCAATTGTTCGATACAATACAATACAATCCGGTGAAGTTGTCGATGTGGTCCGCAGAGCTGCCAATTGTTATGGATTGTCCGTATTTTGTTACTGAAATCATTCAACTCTCCCTTGTTCAGCCGTAACGCTGTCTGTTACGGATATTTAAAAAAATTATAATAAAATAAATCATGGGTCACATTTCTCAAACAGGTTGAAAACAAGCCAAAATACTTGGTAGATAATCTACATCATTTAACAACTCTCCACATATGCTGTAATGTTGCTGACTGAATTAAAAAAAAAAATCTTAAAATTCAGATGAATTGTTCAGGAAGTGAATTTCTATAGGTTGGCAACTCTAGGTTACGGAGTGAGCGTATTTGTGTTTGGTAATGTGACTGCCCGCTGCCGCATGTTTAAGACCACATAGTAATTGGAAAAGTGTAATTCAGCATAATCCACATGGACTTTTTTAGGGCTGCCTTGTTCTTTACAGTTTGCTGCAAGTTTGTTTAAATTTGGGGGGGAGAGTCAAATGCAGCCATCTCTAGCTCCATCCCACGTCTTCATGGTAATGAAATCCGTTTTCGCTGTTTTGTGGGATGGGTTGAGAACTGGCTCACTTGTATATAGGAGGGCCACACGTTCAAACAACCTGATTTTAGCAAGACAATACATAAGGTGTGCAAAGTGTGCTATAATTCTTGATCCTTGTTTTTTTTTTACCAAAATAAGTGAGGTATTAAAACACACGGGGCGCTGTACTGCTTTAAATTGTTGTAAAAATACATCACGTGATCCCTTTAAATGTTTTCAGAAAATTAAAATTAAAATATATTGTAGGTGTAAGTACCTTTGCGAGATCAGCAATGGTGTTGGCCTGGTCAGTTAGTTTCCTTTGCTCCATTTTAACTTTTCGCAGTCTTAAAGAATAACAAAAGTAAAGTGCATTCATTTTCTTGTTGTCATACTTAAAACGTACTGTAATATAAAGTGTAAAATCACTACAGTTTCATAACTCTTTCAGCAAAACTAAAAGTTGGTCAAGTTAACATTTAATAAACTCATTGACAAGCGATGTACCGACTGTCAATCATGTACATGAACTAAACCTTAGAATCTATGATGTGACACTTATACCCACTGATGGATAGCTTGCAGGAATTTACGCTGATGGTGGCGTACCCTCGCACGATCAACTTTCTTCACCAGCTTGGTGTGTTTGTAAATCAACCATGTCTCTCGCAACACATTGGCTGCTGTGTTTTTTACCTAAGGGCAAAACAGGACGAAAATTAATTGTGTTTCAAGATCATTCTAGGCAATATTTGCATTGCGAGATAAAACACAACAGACCTTTTTATAGAGCTGAGTATCCATCATGAAGTTATGGACGTGCTTCTCAGCTCTGGTGAGCTCTGACTTCCTTGCAACCACAGCGACCACCAAAGCTGTACAGCCTGCTCCCTGAGAAGAGGAGCAGTGGTTAATTAGACTGACTCACTGTTCACAGCACAACATTTCCCTACTCAACGGGTTTGGAGAATGGGGCGCTCAAAATGATCCATCCATCCATTATTCTATCAAATATACATCTTTTTTATTTTAAATCTATTTAATAGCCATTGTCGCAGGTTGGTTGCGTTCTGAAGGACATCCGGTGTAAAAACTGTGCTGAACATATCATGCGAATAAATTGTGCGACAATAGATTTGAATCTGTCTGAAAGTTTTGTAGTTTTATTTCAATTATTGCAGGATGCAGATTTTGTTTCAACAACATTTTTTTGTGTTTGTTAAATAATTAGCATACAATACACACAATCGTGCTGCCCCCCTCTGCTGCGCACAGCCTGTTGTGTCACACAAGTCGAGTCGATTGATTGATGATGTCAAGAAGTAGTCATCAAGCAAGAAAACATAAAACCGAGTTGATGTTGACTGGAGGCGCTAGCTACTTGTATTTTAAAAGTAAACATTTTGACTGTTATTTTGAAAAGTACTTGCACCTGACTATTGGGTAGACTAGGGTCTGAGAAGTTTAGAAAATCTAATAAAATGCTGGAGGGGCTCATCTGGGGCTACACAGATTTCTGATTGGTCTATAGCCCCCCACTAGCCCCGGTGTGGCGCCATCCCTGCCTATTACACAAGGTTATCACACTCTTAATGAGGTTTATGCCAAATGACCTTTCCGCGAAAAATGCTTACAAGTAGTTACCGTGCGTACAGCACTTTAAACAACAGTAAGAAAGAGTTTGGTGAGGGAAAAATTAGGTCGTATAAAGGGAAAATCAACAAACAAGCATCATCTTTGTTTAAAACGCACGGGTTAAATCTGAGGGGGAATCTGATTTCTAGTCGGAACATGGGGTGTTGTCTTAAATCAATAAAATCACAAAACTATCAATGCATTTCTTTCCGAGAGCCATCTCCATACTGAACTCTCACACACACACGAGACCACCCTAACCTCGCAAAACAGCATTGTGATGTGTTTCTATATGCCCTATTCAGTACTGAATTCCATTGCACTGTCTTCTTTATTTATCTAATTTATATATTTGTCTGTATTATTGTTGTATTGCACTGGAGAGGGGAGCCCTCTAATCTCGTTGCACACTTGAGTACAATGACAATAAAGGGATTTCTATTTCTATTTCTATTTCTATACAGAAATTTTCTGCCACGTGTCAGAAAGCTTGGCCTCATTTTCACCTCACAGTATTTCTATTGGTTAGTATTCTCTAATTGATTGTTATTATTATTGCTTTTGACAGTTTCCAGTTATCTAAAAGGCCATTTTTGCATTCTCTGCCTTTAACGGAAGGGTATCAACAATTCCTGCTTCTGCTGAATGATCGTCATGAATCCTACCATAATTCCTGTTAACAGGCACACTCCTTTTCCGCAGTAAGTGTGAGGCACCATGTCACCATAGCCAATGGACAGGAAGGTGATGGAGATCAGCCACATTGCTCCAAGAAAGGTGCTGGTGACCTCCTGTGCATCGTGATACCTTTTTGGAAAATAATAACCACTTTATAAGTACAGCACTGAATTTAGCACCTTGTAAATTGTGTGGGAAAGAAAGTAGGTAGGAAATAGAGGTTTACTGTTGATACCTCTCACAGATTCGCACAGTCCATGCTGCGATAATCCAACAAGATACGCTGAATACAAGTAGAACAGTGCCAGGGCAGATGGTCATTAGAGTCTTCATGACAAAACGAGTGTCAAAGCTGATCTTGTTTAGCGCCCCGATGCTACGTGAAGAAGCATCTGTGAAGAGCTTGCTGTGGAGTAGCATGACCCGGCCAATCAGGTAGAGGCGTAGAAACATGGGCACAGACAGGATAATGTCGACATCAGCGTCCGCAACCAACGTGGTGTAGTTGATTGCTAGTCGAGTAGTCCAGCTGAACACGTATTGACCCGGGATGGGATGGATGGCACACACGAGGAGCTCGAACACAATGAAGAGTACTCGCTCAAAGGTCATGGCGATCCTCCAGTCATCTGCACCATTATCCACCATGAAGAGCTGAGGGAAAGAAGTGACTACTGTTTTACTCATGTATTTATATTTCCAATGTCCCAACAGCAGCAGTAAGTTGGAAGAAGGTTTTGTTGCACTGTAAAATTATTGGTGATTTGGGTGAAGGGGGAGGACAGTTGAGTTTAAGATTGTCTCTCTTACTACATTAAATTAATTTTTAGCATTTAACACAATTTGAGATTCATTGCAAAATAAAGATTTAGCTTTTTAGATTTTTTTTTTCTTCTGGTCATTCCACACATAGTCATACATTGGTTCTCATGTTCACATGGTACAACTGCCCCATTGGCCAATGAATAAAATATCCACTTGGCTATTTACAACAGTAAGTCAGAGAGAATTACAAAACAGCGCTACAAAAATTAAGTGATAACTTAACATGTACCCTAATTTCACAAGAGAATTATGGATCTGTATTAAATTAAAAAAAAAAGGCCCGAATGACAATTGAGAAAGGACAACAGCACCATCTAGTGGACAATTGCATCTAATGAAGAGTTGCCAAAGCGTGTGTTAAGTGTGGTTTATAGCGCAGTAAATCCATTATCCATCTATTCATTTTCTATAGCTGTGGGCCCCATTAAGGTCACGGGTGAGCTGGAGTCTATACCAGCTGACTTTGCATAAAAGTCAAGTAAAAATTTATTTGAACGTCTGGTATTTTTCATCCATCCATCCATCATCTATACTGCTTCTCCTCACTAGGGTCGCGGGGGGTGCTGGAGCCGATCCCAGCTATCTTCGGGCAGTCGGCGGGGGACACCCTGAACTGGTTGCCAGCCAATTGCAGGGCACACAAAGACGAACAACCATCCACGCTCACACTCACACCTAGGGGCAATTTAGAGTGTTCAATCGGCCTGCCATGCATGTTTTTGGAATGTGGGAGGAAACCGGAGTACCCGGAGGAAACCCACACAAGCACGGGGAGAACATGCAAACTCCACACCGGATGGCCGCAGCCGGGATCAAACCCACGCTGTCTCGCACTGTGAGGCCATCGTGCTAACCAGTCGGCCACCGTGCCGCCTCTGGTATTTTTTCTATCTGGAAAACAACAACCATGACTCACTACCCAATAAAATAAAAATAAATTGGCAATAGTTAAAAAACATATATATATATATATTTATATATAGTCCACAGATAAACAAATAATATGTGCATCTATTTACCTGGATTTCCCTCGCATGGTACATGAGAATAAGGCCAAGTAAAATAGCAGTCGAAATGCTGATAAGGCCTTTCAGTACATACGAATATATGGACTCCTGCAAAAGAGGACAAATGCATTGACACAGTGAGTGTAGTTTACACTAAATGTTATGTAGATTAAATGGGATATTTTATTGTTTTTTTTTTCTTCCAAATACCTTGCTGTAAAATCCTCTGGAGAACTCAGTCTCAATCACCATGACAACAATGCCAAACATCCCACAGATCAAGGAGTAGTCACTCAGCTGTTTGCGCTTCCCAAAAAGAGCTCTGCGCTGACCCAGTCGGAAGCTGATATCCTTCTTTGGGGGTATGCTACCTTCCTCTCTGGTGGCGTTGTCACAAATTGCCTTACTTGAATCCTCTCTGATGACTTTGGAAAAGGCTTCCTCCAGGAGGGTGCTGTGAAGAAGCTGCTGGCCTGGTTGGCTTTCATCCAAATTGGATGTCACAGTTTCATGGCTGGCCAGCGACCCCACAGCATCGCCATTGCCCAGGATGCCACTTCCTGCGACTTCAGAGGGACTGACACGTTTTGCAGGCGAAAGTTTGGATCCACTAAGATGCTTAGTGTTTGTCTGCGAAAGAAAGGGCAACCAATGTCTCAACTTTGAGTGTATTTAAATAGGAGCAGGGATCGGATTATCTTGTGTAAATCTAATGTTACTACGGCTGCCTCAGGCAAAAACATTTTGGCTAAGATCTCTCTTTATATGACACTACTTCAAATGCTGCAATGGTGAACCATCAACGTGCAGACAAATCCATTCAAATGTACATTTTAAGATGGAAAAGTACCCACCATTTGAAAATGCTTGGCAGATATTACAATATTCCATCATATATTATGTAACTCAATTATCCAAAGCACTGAGCCTATCCCAGGTGGCGTGTACGCACATATAAAATAATTTTTCCAAAACATTTTAGTTAAACTCCAAATTATACTGATTTGAGCTATTTGATTTTGGACATTGAAAATATCAACCTACATGTATACCTACAGTACATTAAAAAAAAACTTTTTAAATAATACTAATGGGCCTACCAATATTTTGTAATGTTTTTCATTAGGATCCATATTTTTCATCTTTGATTGGCTGGGACAATTGGGCAAGCTGGGTGCTCAAGGGCCACAATTGATTTTTCTTTGGTTTCAAAGTAAAGTTATGTCTATATGAGTAATATTGGTTTACTTCATTTTTTTTTCACAACAAATCACATTATTATTTGAAATTAGTTCATTCACATGAGTATATCAATTTTAATGTCAACAAGTAACATAAGAATATGGTTCCTTATGTGATCACGCAAAACATCTTGTTCAGGGGTCATCAACATGTTACCTACAGGCACCAGTTAGCTCCAAAGAACCACATGAGTAGCTTGCGGGGCATTTGTAAAATTAATTCACCAGTGATGGAACATTGACATTTCCTAGGAATGTTGTTGAAGTGATTTTTTTTTTTAAAACGTACACACTTGCAGAGTAAATATATTGTATTTCTATGCTATTGTTAAATATGTTTTGATAATCATTGTGAAAACTCATTAAAGGGGACGTCAACCCCAAAAAATGTCTGTACAAGAATAAGTTCTATGCAGGCCCACTAGTCAAAACATGGCATTCTGATTAACATTACGTTTGGCGAATATGAGTTAAGCAGTCAAATCCACCTGTTTTTAGCCATCTCATGAGGCGACCATTTTGTCAGTTGCTGTCGACTGAAAATGACATCACAGTTGTTCAGGCTCAGCCAACGACCAATTATGGCTCAGCTTCCGAAAACAGGTCAATGTGATTGGTCGTTACCTCAGGCGTGAGCAACTGTGATGTCATTATCAGTCAACAGGAAGTGAAAAAAATGGACGCCCACTGAGATGGCTTAAAACAGATAGATTTTGCTGCTTCAGTCATATTCCACAAACACAATATTATTCAGAATGCCGTGAAGGTGCATTGAACATTTTATTGCCAATAATTGTTTTATGGGTTGACTTACCCTTTAAAATTATCTGTGTTCTGACCTTGAGGAATGTAATTTAATATCAATGGCACAACACAAGATAATGGAAGGACATTTGAGTAAATGTAATATTTCAGAAGTGTGGATAAAATTGGTCGCCTTTTTCCATTATTCTGTAACCAAGAAGAATCTGAACTAGTTGAAAGCACAAAAATATAATGAGTTCATGCGATTGAAAATAATTGTGTACCTGACTATATCGTGTTCTCGTTGCCTCCTCTACTAAGTCTCGATGGTCAAGTGAGCTATATTGACTGCTGAAGATGGACTGCCCGCTGTAGTTCGTGGCAGGCATAGAGGACCTCTTGACTGTCCTGGTCATATGATTGGATGAGAGATGATGACACTTGAGGATGACGGGGTGATTATTGTGGGACTTGCAGGTTTCGCCACCGCTGACAGAATAACGTGCATGTTGCTTTTCACGATCCTGAAACATCTCTCTGCAGTTGGGCTCGCCACTCCCGGCAGGCAAAGAATGTTGGATAAGTTTTTTGTTTTTCTCAGGACATTCATTGGCATACAGAGGAATGTTGAAGTTTGAATTGGCATCTTTGAAATGATTGCAAGTTTGTTGCTGTGAAAGAGTCCTTTGTGCTTGTTGGTTGCTGGACTGAGGCATGAAACTACCATGAGAATTCTTGTTTGCAGGTTTCAAGAGATCCCTTTGGATTGCTTCCATTGGAAAAACCTGGCGATCGTCAAAAATGTGGGTGCCGGGAGAGAGTAAGTCTGAGTGGGGGGAGGATGAAAGGCTTATTTTGTGCAAGAGACAACCTTGAAGTGAAGTGTGATTTGACTGGGGTTGAAAGAGAGACGCTTCTGAATGTTGCTGCCGTGTCCCAGGACAGGAACAAGCACACGAGACATTGTTTGGATGACCCAAACCCGCGTCTGGTGTCTCTACTGAGGATGAGGATGAATCTGCTCCTTCACCACTAACCTGGCCACAAAGAAGCAGCCAGTCCTGATTCCTCAGCTGAGATATGGTCACATTTTCAGTTTGCAGCGGTGACATCTGAGCGGAAACTTTTGGGGATGCAATGACTCCATTGGAGGTTTCGTGGGGCACTGAAGGAGCACAACAGAGATTTGTCTCCCGCGTTGGTGAAGTCACCTCCATGAGTGTTTCCGAGCTTTGTTTAAGCATCTCTTCAGGATTTTTCGTCGGGTGGGACTGACCTCTAGAGGTGCAACCCTCACGGTCATCATCACGGAACACTTGTCCTGTTGAGTCGAGGCGTCGGGTTGCATTGGTGGGTTTAACCAGAATCAGCCTCATGATATACCTGCACGGCAGAGATAGAAACACAGTTGCATGTGTTCTACATGCATCAAGTTCTACTTTTAACCGAACACAGCATAGCCATCCATCCATCATCCGAGCCGCTTATTGTCACGAGGGTCGCAGGCACATCTTGAGCCATCTTTGGGTAGTAGTGTGGTACACCCTGAATATTAGCTGTACATCTATAACACATCATCATCATATCAGAACAAAACATCCTGCTCAAGTTACCACTGGGCCTTGCAAACCAATACTGCTCGAGTGTGGTGGTTGTGAGCAGAAATAAATGTACAAGTTTTGAGAAATGTTTGTAAAGATGGCTCAGTTTAGATGGCATTCAAGGATTAAAAAAAAGCTATTAGAACAGTCTTTGAATTAAAATATAATTCATATTCAGTGATTTTTACATTAATTTCGAGATATTGAAAAAATAGTAGTTGAAAAATGTGATTCATCTCAATTAATTCGAAAAAAAATGTCATTGCTTGACAGCACTAATATATATATATATATATATTTTTATATATATATATATATATATGATACGTATTATATACATAATATACAGATTTAGCATAGCAACAATCTACAGCATCCTTGTGATTTCTAGAAATATACAGCCTGATAATCCACAAAAATCTCTCTTGTGTCTGCATTAAAAATTAATGTCTGAAATTTGTATCTAAATCCATCCATCCATTCTCCACAATGCTTATACTCGCCGGGGTCTCAGGGGTGCTGAAGCCTACCCCAGGTCATAAACAGACCAACAATCATTTGCACTCATATCTGGACAATTTAGTTTCGCCACATAAACTAGCATGCATGATTTGAGGACGTGTGAGTATTCAGACTTGCAAACTCCAAACAAGAAGGCCAAAGCCCATATTTGAACCCAGTGCTAACCAGTCAGCCACTCTACATAAAAAAGCCTCTGACATATTTTATCTTCCACCATCTGCATACACATTCTATATTAACATTGATACAAAACGGCAGTGAATTGTAGTATCAACATATCTTAAAACTGGCATCTCTGTCTTAGTTTCAGTAAAAATTTTAAATCAGTAGTGACATACAATCTCCCAAAAAACACTCCCCCCTGCAAAAATAATTTTTAAAAAAGTCCTTACCTTTTATTTGTTATTTTTCTGCTGAGCAGTGAAGGGTTCCTGCTTTGGAAGTGGTCCAGAACCAAAGTGTTAAGAAAAGACGAGGGTGGGAGCGCTTTCTCCTATGTGCACACTTGATCATGGTACTTTGTAGATGGTCTCCTTTGTAAGTAATGATTAGAATTCAGTATGAAGAAAGAAAAGGGGCAGCTGGCCTGGTAAAGGGTTACCATGCAAATACATGGGAGTGGGCGGGAGCTGCGACAGGTTAAGATGCAAACAACAGCGTGCATCAGACTGGACAGACAATGAAAGTGTAAGATCACAAATGCAAGCTCAAAGACATCAGCATTTCCACTGATCAGCAGAGCCACCTTGCTTTCAAAGCAAAGCCACAAATAAAAGATCAGTTGTTCTCGACATTGCTGTTCCGTGTTTCAAAGGCCTTTGCCAGATTCTCTTATCTGCCCCGACACAAGCATAAGGCTGCACAAAAGTGTCCCATTATTAGATCAGCTTGTGAATGCATCAGATGGGTGAGAGCAAGGCCGTCTGGAAATGAGCAAATGTTACCACAAAAGAAGTTATTTGCACTCTGAGATAAATCCCAAACTACATCTGTAATACCAAATGGTGGTATCAGGCGCATGAAATATTTTCATTTTGTTGGACTGCTTGAGCACTTGGTATGGATTCCTTAACCAAAAACTCATTTCAGAGACCCAAATTCTTGTCTCCATTTTTTTTTCAATTATTTCAATCATGTGAGTGTTATTTTCATACAACTTTAATGACATCTTTTTGATGAACAAAATTGAATAAACTCAAAAACTCCTATTCATTGTCCACTTTGCATGAGGCAAAGCTACAAAGCCTGAAAGTCTGCTGCCTCAGCAGCTTTACGTGGGAATGTTGCAGTGTTGTAAGAACAAAACAAAAATCCTTTGTGAGTGACAGCAACATTGTAGCTGACCTAATGTAAAACCCATTCGTATTAGTTTTGTTCTTTAGAAAAAAAAATATACTTCCTTCAATGTTTGAATACAAAGACACGCAAAATATTCAGACATGGTGGCACTACAAATGAGTGCTGAGTCTTTCTACCCAAGATGTTTCACTGCCCCGTTACATATTTCATTTAATTAGTCATCAGTTAAATGTTTGGTTTCCCCCCCCCAAAAAAAACAAAAAACATCCAAACAGCAGGATTCAGATGTCATCATTCACTTTAATCTCAGGGAAAATGAGACTTACAAATCACAGCAAACTAAGCGACGCATTCTGGAGAAGATAAGAGATGCTCAATTCAACCACTCAAACACATGATAATAATAAATGGTGAATAACAAAAGCCGATGACAGACCTTAAAAACAATGTGCTGGCTGAATCAAAACATTGTTTTGTAAATAAGAATCACACAATAATGCACGTCCTCACCTTTACACTGAATGAAGCGACGATTATCATCTAATGTTTAAGTGTGTTCAAACGATGCCACGAGAAAGTCATTTCACGTTAGTCTTACACAGAAAAAGGGGCAAGCTGAATTCTGTTGACCAAGCACCTTTCACACTGCCCATCAAAATTGTCGATTTATCAACTTTCATCCCAAAAGGGGGGATTGAAGTTGACCCGCTAATTTTTCGGCTTCCAAATTTGTATCGTAAGAGTAACTGATGCGGGAAGTTGGGACCAGAGCGTGGCACCCAAGACTCTTGCTTGAAATAAAACTGCCACTGTTCTACAAGCATTTTATACGTCACACCAGACACGAGCATCTAATTATTTGTATGCAGGAAGCTGCATCAATTGTCAGGAATGTTCCGCTTATGTGTTCTGAATGAAAGGCACGGGCGAATAAATACCGGCTCTACCATTCGCATCTGACATCTCCATGTTCTGGAAAGGCAGCGTGAAAAGGGCTAAACTATGGGGGCAACACTCAATTTTGGATGAATGAAGATGATCTTGCACTAAAAGTCTCCAAGGTGCAAAAGACATTTCCAATGGGAGTTGAGCGCCTATGGGCAAAGTGGCACGGTCACTGCCTTCACTTTGAGTTGTACGCGGCAAACTTTTGATTGAGCGGGTTCTCAGGAGATTTCATCCACTCCTTCTTCAGCAGCTGCTTCAGCTGAGACAATCTCATGTTGGGGTTTTCCATCTTCAAGCGAGGCATGTTAGCTTCCTCATACAACGTGAAAGCGGCTTTCATCCGACGCTCCGGGTGGCGGTCCAGGTCCTCGGGTGTGATGCTGAAAAAGGAGTGTTGGCAATATGAAACATACTTTTTTTACAAGTCTTAAAGCCCGCATCTCACTGAGCAGCGAAGGTTTGTCACGGCTATTTTAGGACCGTCAGACGGTCAACCATACCTCCGTCATTGCTAAATAACAGCAGTTTTTATTTATCTATTTTTGAATGATTTGAATTAAATAAACACACGCCAAGGATGCCAATATATATGGAAGGCAGTGTAATTGTATGGTGGAACAGTCAGCCTCAGACACTTAATAGAAAATTATATAATAGCGAGTTCCACCAAAATTTTGGCCGATAAGACTCAAAAGTAATTTAAAAAAAACTGAGGTTGAGCAGTCACATCATACATCCCGTCAAGAGCAAATCTGGCATAGTACACAATTCCAGCAATACCGATACGACGTTGCTATTTGAATGTATTACGTGTCTGACAGGCATCTTTAAAGAGAAACAACTTTATAATTTTTATACTATGCTCAAACCTGGAACAAAGTAATTACCTATGGTGTAATTTAAATCTGGAAGTGAACAAGTGTCAAACCGCTGATTGTGTACGCAGACAGTATTTCATCTGATTGTATGTAGCACATCTTAAAAACACAGTAGGATTTGTGTGATTAAGACAGCATCTATCGGTACCTGTAGTGTAACCTAATGAGTCTTACACGAGATTGTTTGAATAAGTATTAAACGAAAGAGTAAGGGACAACTTAAGTGGCATTCATTGACCCGGTTTCATTCACTAATGCATCAATACTTTCGGTTTATATTCTTGCTCCCATTACTGACCAATAAGAGAAGATAGAAATGCGAGATGGTTTGTTCAGAGGAATTTTGGTTTGTTTGTTTGCTTGCTTTTAAAACATGTGAAAATAAACAGAACAAGGGAGAAAGAGAAAAAGTTTTACAAACCTATTAAGTGTTACGAACCAGCAAAAGCAAGTAAAGATTCCTAAAAGTATGCTGTCATTATTGATATTACTGTGTGTATCAAAACGATAGTTACCTGAGCACAGCAATGGCATCTTCTACTGTTCTTGCTTCCACTGTTCCTTCCTCTTGAATAATTCTGTTTACGTTTTCTTCGAGTGGAAACTCCAGATGGCTCTTGTCTGTGGATTAAAATCGGATTTGTCATTTATAGGTTAGGTTATGGAAGATGAGCTAATTTGCTGGAGGAAAAAAGCATTGTCGAGTTTACCTTTTGGCTTGAGCTGTTGAGGCTGCGAGACATTCTGAATAGCCTCTTCTATCTGGGCTCGGGTCACCTTTCCACTACTTCCACCCTCCTTCTGGGCTTTGCCTTTTATCCTTGCATTCTCCTCATCCAGGAGGCGCTGTGATTCCTTTTTCCTCTCCAGGAGCTCAATCCTCTTCTTCTCCTTATCGTCCTACAAAGGCAGAAAAAATTTCAGACTTGCACATCATCTGATTATTGCAGAACAATTGAAAACCATGGAGTGTGGACAGGATGTTTTTCAAATCAGATGACGGTGAGTGCCAACCTTTCTCTGCTCTTTTTTCAGTACATGTTTGTCAGTTTCTTGCCACAGGGCATCGTCCTCTTCCTGCTTCTTGCGCGCATCCGCCACTGCTTTGGCCTCAGCCTTGCGGGCTCTGGCTGTGGCCGCCTTGGAGTTCTCACTCTGGAACTTTTTCGGCATCCCAGCAGCCGCCGTTCAGCTGACATGAAATGAGACCACGTTATCATCAAAATATCTTCAGAAAAGATAGACTGTAACTTAAAATATTATATCGTACATTTGTTTACATATTTCCTCATGTCGGATTATTCTCTATATTTTAAAGTTACACGTTAAATAATAACATTAAATACATGCAAAAATGGGAATGGGAAGTTGCATTGTGACAGACCAATAACCGATATTTTTCCTCAAATGTAGCCCAGGAAACAAACATATAGACAGATATTACATGCTTTCATTTTCTTACAAATTGAGACAGCAGTTCGTTTTGCCAGAGTCGATATGGAGCGACTACTAATGCTAGTGGAATTTAACTGAACAAACGTGTCAAACATTTTTATCCACTTGGCAATCTCCTTACGTGTTCACCACAAGAAAGAAAATAACACAATATTTAGTGTATCATACCAGTATCCAACGAAAATCAGGTCCTAACGATCCCACTGAAATCTTTCGCTGTCGTATTCGCATCTGCCATATCCTTTCGACGCACTATGATGACGCAATAGGATCCAACTAAATCTACCGTTTTTCACGTCAGAGGACGGATTGTGTCACGAAATAAATCATTTATTGTAGCCTCTATAAATCACATATCATATTTTTTTCTCCAAAATTTAAATTTAATATAAAATATTTTGTGGAATGCAAATACAATCGCAAAGCACCCTGTTTAACCGAAGGAGCGCCTTTAATTTTCCTTGCAGCTACACAGAAGGTTAATTAATATTTTGACAACAGTTTAAGGAAGAAAATTCTGTGTTCACTGGTAGTGCTATTTAGAAGATAGGAAAGTGCTGCTGCAATCTCACAACGAACAGATATGAGTTAGGGGTATCATATCTCAACAGCAACATGCAGCAACAAGCGATGCATGTTTATCCCTCCACCCTACTTAGCCGTATGTGTGTTATGTATGTATGTAAATATGTATGTATGTATATATATATATATATATATATATAATTATATGCCATTACCGACAGCGTCACAATAAACACATTAACCTTAATTATATGATTCTTAAGATTTTATTTTCTGTTAGTAATAATTTCGTTATTGTATTGTGTATTTTTTAAATACGGGATCAATATTTGTAGTGTTCGTGTTGGATGTGGACGTTAATGATTGATGCACTTCACGTCAGAGAATCAAAGCCCCCTTTTAGAATAGCAGTTTGTAACGATTAGAAGCTGTTTTACCTTTCTCAAGTACATGCGGCCAATGAGGTAACTAATTTGCACTCTTTCTGTTATTTACAAAGCTGTTGGAAGGAGTGTGCAAGCGCTAGGCCGCATGGCAGTACCGCGTTAGCAGGCTTATTGAATGTATTATAATATCTGTTCATTGTATGTGAGGGGCGGTGTCAGTTGAGTGGTGGATGACGTCATTGATAGGGGACGAGCCAGTTTGGGGAAGATCGGCTCCGGCAGTTAGTCTGAATGTGAAGTGGGCGTGAGTTGTGGCCAACAGCAGCTCCTGTTTAAATGCGTTTTATGCGTTGTTGTTTTTGATTATTAAAGCGAACAGATTCCATTACCGACTTTGGGCATCCTTGACCACTGCGACGGGCATTATAGTATGTTAACAGGCCTATATGGCAATGGAGGAATGGGGGACTGACTGACAAAAAGGGTCTAATACCCAGCTTTGTTTTATTTACTAACTTAAAATTGTGTTTTCCGTATTTCGTCGAGTTCTCACGGCATGCTTTACAGTAATAAATGCCTGTTGTAAAAAGCAGAACTGGGCAGTCCGTCCCGGGGTCAGAAATGTCCTGCCCGCCGGCCTGGCCAGACACCCATTTTTGTGGTGGGGGGTGACGATGAAGGATATGGCAACCCCCTAAAATCTGATGCATCAATGAAAACAGGTTCACTTTGTATTTTCAGGAGTTTTGAATTTGCCTTCAAACATGTTCTGACCTGTGAAGAGAAGTCAATTTGAATGTTATACTTATGTACTGCTGCTACAATATTGCTATGATGCCATGACGTGATTTTCAGTCCATAATCATTCAAGTAGGACATTTGGCTTTTTTGTGTTCAACCAGTCTATAATAAAGAGCATACAAGTGCAGTTTAAAAGGTACAGAGGAACAAGCAATTTATTAAGATAGAAACATCAAGAGCTCCTGTACAATTGATGAATTCTTAACGTTACAATACAATAATAATCTAAGAAGATAGAATATGAGATGTAAAATAAGACTGACGACATCTGTATTTGAGTAAAAACGGACGTGTTTGTATTTCAGAAGTCATTATCACTCTCATCGAAAAGGGGGGGTCTCGTGCGTCCCCTGGAGGTGCGAGTTGTCCTGGCCACACGGTCCTCCAGACTGTCATCATCTAATTCTTTGCTCTCATCCTCGCCTTCTTCGTCTTCATCATCTTCATCCACCTCTATCTCACTGTCTTCTGACTAAAAGAGAAAAGACATTACAAAATCCCCACATGTGTATCCATAGTTGACAGGAAACACTAAATCATTAAAGTACTATTAATGCTAAAGATTCTCGCTAATATCCTGGAACTAGAACTTCAAATTAAACTGTATACTACTAATATAACAGACAAATAATACATGACAACTCCCAGGCTATACAAACGGGATTATCCAGTGACACAAAATATCAGAATGGGTGATCTAATCTAAAATAAAATCAACTGGGCACAAACCCTACACAAACCTGTCCTTTCGGTTGTTTTGGCCTTCTGGAAATGGCTAAAGTTGGCTTTAAATATGAAGATGAGTGCAGAGATGGGTGAGATACAAAAAACAATATTTAAAAGAAGACTGAAGAGGTTGTTCTTCGGAAATAAGCAGTAGCCGTGTAAACAATGTTTACAAGTCAATTCAAATTTATTCATATGGCCCTTAATTAGAGAAAAGTCTCAAAAGGGCTTCGCATGCACATCATTGCTAAATATTAACATCATCATACCTCATCACTGTCACCACCTTGCATGTTCCCAATGAATCTCGTTCCCCTTCCTGGAAGAAAAAAAATGTAGATCTAATTTGTAAAGGTTCTGACATGTCATAAAGTATGTAGACTGTGACTGTAGCAACTTCTATCATTAATCAGTCAACAAGCATCAGATAGACAATATTTCAAGTTTAATCAATGCTCAACATAAAGCTATCTGAAGTTGACATACTGAACAAATCGCTCATCTGTTTGGCTGCCATCAAGCCATTTTGAGTGGGTCGTGGATTGGAGGGCCGAGACTCTTCTAAATCACTGTCCATGTCCCCTTCATCCTCAAGAACATCCATGTCAGAGTCCACATCTTTCACTGAAACAAATAGGAAGAAATGAAAGCAATATAACACTTGAGTGGCTATCAACTCCATCCTACTTTAGTGGCAGCTTGGATTAATTTTAAGATAGAATTTTCAGTTCTCACATGCACTCCTCATTAGATCTCTGTCGTCCTCTTTCAGATTTTGTTGCATCATCCTCAGATTGTTTTCAGCCTCCTGCAAGGGGAAAATGGACAATATACAGGGGGTGAGAAATGTGAGGCACACAGATTTTTTTAGCAATTCTAACTATCCATCCATTTTCTCTAGCGCTTGTCCTCACTAAGGTCACAAATAAGCTATAGCCTTTCCCAGCTGACTTTGGGTTAAGAGGTAGGAATGTTATATGACATTTAGAAGAAGTTTAGAGAATACATCTCAAAACACACAGGTTGTAGATAAAAACAAGTTTAGACCTACAGTCCCCAGCCATGGACTGGTCGGAATAAGAATAATTTAAAAAGTTGCGATCTTAGATACTAGTTTGAGTCTGTGCGGTCTTTTTGTCTTTCTCATCCTTCCCATATGTCACAGTTTAGATACCGGTTAATGTAAACTCAAGTGTGACGCCAAAAGAAAGCTGGATTTAAGAAAAAAGATATCAGGAGTCCTACCTAAATTTACATCACAGTCAATTTCTGTGGTGCCAAAATAATACGGTGATGCGTCCATATCTTTGCTCAGGGTTATAATATCGGATGAATCTAATCACCCACCTCAAATCGCTCTTGCTCCAGTTGATGGTAATCTTCTAGCTGAGACTCCAGGAAACAAAGGTTTTTGAACTTTGCCACGTAGAGCTCATACTGCTTCTCCAGGTCTTCTTCGATCTTTTCATACTCGTCCATGAACGCAGGGCTAACACAACATAAAGGAGACTTGTTCAAAACTGTTTGCAACCAATAAAGCTGTTTGGGGAATGTCTTAGCAACTGTTTGCAACATTGAACCAATTCTGACAAAAACAACATTCTCCATGTGGGCACACGCTTGCAAACATTCACTGCTGCAAGCTTTAATATGACACTGTTACATAAAGCACACAGACAACAAAATTCATGATAAAAATCCGCAATGAAAATAAATTTTAGCTACCAGGTCATCAATGTATTGTAAATGAAACAAATTGCTTGCTTCCTTTTTCCTGGTCATCTCTAATGTGTGCGAGTGGACTTTGTGTCCACGTTTGTGTCCAACAACCATGAAAAACGTTTGCACATGAACATTATGCTCTGCTGTCTAATTGGTAGCATCATTGTTAACTGACCGCACACTTTGCAGTGTCTGAAGTCTCTTCCGACTCCTTTCCAGTTCCTGTTTCTTCTTTTCTATCTTGGCATCCAGGCTGGCCTCATCAGAAACTATGTTATTCAGCATTTCTTTGGTTTTCTCCACAGTTTCCTTGAGAACACACATCGAATGAATGTCAATTCATGAATCGAACAATACTTAAGGAAATAAACACAAATGTAACACTGACCAAGGCCTCCCTGATGGCTACTCGCAGGGACTTTTCAGTCACATCGATCTCCAGGGGTCTTGCAATGGCCGCTGTTCTCTTTTCCTGCACATAACGAGCATGCACTCACATGCACATTCTTACAGATAATAAGGACTCAATATTGTTCAATAATTTGTGTTCCCAGTCACCCTAAGTTCCACTTCCTTGCCCAGTAAATCATACAAAGATGCTCCTTTAGACGTGACCTCCGATGCAAGCTGTCGGGCTTCTTTGAGGTCAGAAATCTAATAGGAAGACACAGGACAACATACTCTAACAATAATAACTTTGTGGACACACATATGATGCAATGTCATACTTTTTTAGTATAGAAACAATGTGGGGTGAGGAGAGGCGCAAAAATAAATGTACTTAGTTTTTTCCTTAATTTTAACTCATTGTCTTCTTTTTAACTCAAATCAAACAAACAAAAACAAAAAAATCATATGTTGACTTCAAAATAAATGAAAAAAACATTCTTATAAAATAAATAATCCTGTCTATTTCCCTCTATTTTTTAAACATACACAAATAAGTTATGCATATATCTATATGTAACTATAATTATATATAATATCTAATACCTCATGTACACCTGGGGGTACCCCTGGTTGGGAAAAACAGATAAATTCGGAAAGAATTTGCACATTCGCTTATTTTACCGTCATGCAATGTCAAATGCTCGCGACGTTGAGTTTTCAGTTTTCAAGTCGTTTGTTTTTTTTTTTTGTTTTTTTCTGGTGCAGGATTTGTGTTTGACCTCATACGTTAATAATCATCTTACCCGTGAAGCAATGTCAAATTTAAACTTGCTGCTGTCCTCCTCAATTCTATCTTCCAGGCCCATCTGCTTGGTCTTCATCGCACTGTACAGGACTGACGTGATCTTTAACATCTCTTTCACTGCATAGCCGTCAGCCTGGTAGAGGCGCTTGGTGTTCAGCTTAATGTGCGCTTTGGTTGCCTGCAACAAGGACAGTCAGAGGTGAGCACCTGGTTCTACATTGTAATATGTTATCACAACGTCTACGACATTGTTTTATTTGCTTCGGATGGCACATTACCATGAACTGAGCCACGGCTTTTATGAAGAATACTCTGTCTGACTCTGTGTCCACATCTGGAGGAATATCCATCTGAGGTTCATATCTATATATAGATAAAAAAAATACAGAATGTTTCTTTAAGGAAACGTATTATGAAAACCTGACTTCCTAAAATAATTTGTAAACACTGGTGCCTCACTCCACAGACAATTTACAGTAAAAATACATGAGCAATACATTCATACATCATAAATAAAGTACACAATTGTTCATATTTTCTTTCTAAAAGTGCTTGAAATTTTCAGTTTCATTTGGAGTTGCATTGGCATTCTAAATAGAAGAAAGTAGCTAAAACATGGATAAGTAAAAAGATGTACCTTTTAACGAGCCATATCATGATTTCTGCCACCAGATTGAAGTTAGGTGTTCTGAAATTCTCCAACGAAATCAAGCGTGGATAGCCCAAAGCTCTCATCATTTCTGTGAAATCTGTCGTTTTAAAGGTGTGGAACATTAACAAATGTCAGAATACGTGCACAAGTGCAAATATATCAAATTTAAATTTCTTGAGTCTGGTTTGTGTAGCAGATGATGAGGTTCAGCTTACTTCTCAAATCTCTGAAAGACATTGTGACTCGTGTTCTCCTCACTGGTTTGAAAAGGGGGGAAAAGACAAGTGTAATTAACAATGAATTTCGGCGCTAATTCAAGCAGACTTTAAATGTAAAATAGATGGAGGAATAATGCTGAGGAGAGAACGCTTGGAAAGCAAGCGTGATAAAATCGCTCGTTGCCACTTACACTCCACCTACTAAAGTAGATTTATTGAGATGATTTTGTCGTTCAAATGAGCAACATTTGTGCCTTAGGCATGATTGTTAGTGGAAAAAGCTATACTGACCCCGTAGTCCTTGCATATGCCATAACCTAGAAAACTACTGTATATCAATTGATTAACTACCTTTTCATCGTTAAAAATAACTAAATAGATCATGCTTTAGTGTTTGCAGAAAGTCGCCAATGGTTACCTGTTGATGAGCCAGACGGTCAGTCGCTCTCGGAGATCTTCGACTACACGGAAGAGACAATTCTGCTTGTCCAATCAGAAATGGATATGCTCCAGTCGAGTCCAATGGGAGACGATGATGTTGAGACAGGCGCTTAATGCTGATTTTGTGTTTCAATGCAGTAGACATTCTTAAAAACATGTCTTGGCTGTCGTTTTTCACTGCACTATAGTAATTATAAACGACAAAGCGGGCATTTTTTCTCCCATTAAAATTTGGGCCACCTTAATTTGAATTCGGTGTTGTTTGCCAAGCTCAGAGGGAGGGTTATTAATTCATTTTTTTTTCGTAGTTGAAACAGTGGAAGTGTAGGCGTAAATCGTCAACATTCATTAGCTTTGTGCATTTTGTTTAAATTTAAAACAATTCCCAAGTGTCAGCTATGTGTGACATTTTGTAGGATTAACAATTATGAAATACGTAACACGCCCTATTTCTTGGCCCTTTTTTTTCAGGGGGCCAAACCTGTAAGTAGTGATGGGATTTCCAGCGCTCCTTGCAGAACGGCTCCTCAGATTTTTCTTGAAGTATTGATTCATTTATTTTAAAAAATCTATCAAAAAATCATGCTATATGCAATATAGCAGTGTAATAAATCCTCTACTGTTTTATTTGTTTCCTTTAAAATTATTATTTTATTTCAATTTAGTCCAAAAACCCATAATCCTTTTCAATTGAAATTATTACTTTTTTCCCTAAAAAGGGAAAATACACGGAATCACACCAAAACACAAGACATGAATTAAAATATGTCAAACAAAAATAAACGTTTCTTCAGCCCAAAGATATACAATGCAATACAATTTTATTTATATAGCGCATTTCATATGTGCCCTGTTTTGGAGAAGATTCTTTCATGAGGGACTGACATACAATGCGCAGTCTCCCAGTCATCTAGTACCAAGCAGCAACAATTGCATTTGAGACACTGGCACGTTCATGAATAATGTATACTATATTATGCCTTTGTATTGTCAATTTTAACTTTAGATGTGTCCACTTCTGTTCTGTGTGCTGTAACTGCAGCCACTCTGGCTCTGTGCAGTCAGAGATGAAATGCCAATCATTTGCTGGCTCTTTGAAGGAGCCGGCTCTCGTCGTTCATAAAAAAGAGCCACACTGGATTGAAGAGCTGTTTCGTTCGCGACGGACGCATCATTTCAATCAATAGATTGTATCACCCAAATCCTTTGCAATCAAGGACAACATATCATCTCGAACCCATGGACATCCCCAGGCGCTGAGTTTTGTCTGTGCGAATACTCTGCCAGGCCTCTGCTGCAGCTATCTTCAGTTTGTGCAAATTCTTTGAGCATTTTGCTTTCAGTGTTGTTTTAAGCAAGTAATATGCATGTTCAATCGGATGCAGGACTCGGCCATGGCAGACAGTTATCATACAACACAATTTGCAGAACAGTCCACATCTTTCCCTTTAAACGTTCCACTTCTTTGTCTTTGAAAACTATTTGGTTGCTTTCGCAGTATGCTTTGTGTCATTGTCCATCTGCATTGTGAAGCGCCATCCAATGAATTTTAAAGCATTTGGCTGGAATTGAGTTGATTTTACAAAAAAAAAAAAAAAAACGAAAATAATTCTGCTGCTTTGGTCATCAGTCACATCAATAAACAGAAAAGATCCAGCTCCACTGGCAGACAGACATGCACGCCATGTCACTACCACCACCATCAGCTCCACTGATGAGGTGGAATGCTTTGGATCGTGAGCTGTTCCTTCACTTCTGCATGATTTTCTCTTTGTACCATTCTGGTACCAGTTGATCTTTGTCTTGTCTCATCCGTTCATAGGGTGTTGTTCCCGAACTGTACAGGCTCTTTCAGATGTTTCTTGGAAAAGGCCTTCCCGTTTTCGAGGCTCACCAGTGGTTAAACCTCTGAACGTCCTCTTGTGAAGTTGTCTCTTAATTGTAAATAATTAGACGTGGATACATATAACCCACCTTCTGGAGAGTTCTCGATCTGGCCATCTGTGAGGTAAGCTTGACCCACTGCATTTTGAGTAATAAATCTATTTTAAGAATACTCATGTTATTTCATTTATTTATTTAAAACAAACGTCCCATATTCATAGTTAGACACATAGCGACGCCCTAGCAACGACAAAGCAATAGATTTTTCTCAACTAATATTTTTGCTTTCTCTTTGATGGGTTTGTTATGATTTTTCAAGGACACGGAAGTTGTTCAATTATCGTGCCGGCCACGCGGAGGCGACACCGTCCTGTGTATACTAGAACAAAGTGTTCTTCTTTCTCGCTGCATTGCTACAGCTCAGCACCATGGAGCAAAGCAATGAACCGCCTCAAAACAACTCTGCGACAGGAAATCGATCTCCTGTCCGCGGCATCGACAGTAAGCGACTGAAAGAGCTGGAAAATGTCGCTTTGCAAACCACGTTAACATCAAGAATGGATTCGGAGATGAGGACGGACGCCGCGAGGCCGACGGAGCATCTGCCCGCCGAGGAAGCGCTGATGAACGGCTTGTGCGTAAGCAACCGCGCGGCCCACTCGCTGCTCGCCTCTGAGGCCGATACGGAAGAAACAATGTCGGCTAAAAACGATGAGTCGGTGCCAGTCGAAGAGGAGAGGACCCTGACTGACCACTTGAATAAACGATTGCTGTCGTCATTCCTGGAGAAGTTAAACAAACGTGACCTGGCGCTTCCCGGAGTGGAGCGTCTCGACTGCGCCGTCGCCGACGAGGACTCGAACAGGGCCGCAGAAGAGTGGTGACTCAACCGGACGCTCGTCCACGCGGAATTGGCTTCGGGGGTCCACCAAGAACAATGTGCTGTGCTTCAAATGGCACGCCATCAGATTTCATTTAAACCGGCAAACGTTGCATTATTCTTAAAATGCATGCTTGATTTTTGTACACTGACAATGGTTCAATACGAAACTGAAAGCTGAAACGTTATGCTTACGTTTTAAACAGGGCGGATGTAAATTATCATTTGCTACACGATTCCCCCAATTGTTTCACATTGTATGCTGTGTTGGAATTCAGCCATTGGGCAGCATAGGGTTCAAAGAAAGTCTAAACCCTCGCTACAACTTTAGTTTTATCTGAAACTTTTAAACAATTTGCAAAATAAAACATTGATATATCACAGTGGACTGTTGTTGGATATTGTTTCAGGAAGAAAACTGCACTTGTTAAAGTGCAGCCATACTGCTTGACCACAAAGTAGTTAAGATGAAAAAATGTAATTTTTTTTTATACGTTAGCATTTACACCATATTTGGTTGAACTTATGCATTCTTAAGACAAAAGGACAAACCAGGCCATTTAATCTGCCATTGTCTCTACATTGGCCCAACAGAGGAGCTAAATAGTTACTGGAACAAGAAGTTGTTAAAAAAATACTTAAATTGAGAGATACTTCAATTATATGAGGGGAAACTAGATAGATAAATTCTGCAGGTCAACACCAATTAATCCTGCATCAAGATATAAAAAAAAAATACTGTATGTTTTTAACTTTTCATCACTTTTGTGCAAGGTCCATCAAAGGCACACGATGTACCGTAGAAAGAAAAGGTTGAGAAACTTGTGCAAAATATTTTGAGTCCCCATGAAACAGCTTCGATTTGTGGCATTGAAGTGTGGCTATGAAGTGATTTTCTTGGGTCCTACTCTCATGAGCCTTGTAAATCTTCATTACGTTTCTCAACATTGGTGCCACTGATAAAAAAAAAAAAAAAAAAGGATTCCATAACGTTAAACTTCATTCTTATGTCACTTTATGCCAATTTATATAGCCAGCAGGGTGTAATGTGACTATTTTATATTTCCTGCCGATTCATTTGTATAGTGCAAACAAGTTGCGAGGTTCTCCACTGAGGTTTCTCACCGCTTATGTGGAGTTTGAATGTTCTTTCCATGCTTGCGTGGATTTTTTTCCAGGTGCTCTTGCAGCGAGAGAAACCTTCTCTGGTTTTTTCCCACATCCCAAGAAAATACTTGTTAGGTTCATTGAAGACTTCATCTGGTAATGTGAGTGTTACAACTTGTCTATACATTAGAATGAACAAACGTCCTCTATTGTCCGGACATGTCCACTTTTTTTACACTGTTTCCGGACATCCGGAGGGATTTTCTGAATTGATGAAAATTTCCAGCTTCAGTTGTTTTTCACTGGACTGATTAGCGTGTGTGACTAACCATACGGACGTGGCATATTTTATATTAGGGCTGGACAATATATTAACAAAATCTCGTCATTGTGATGGTGACCCAGACTGCAAAAAATATGTAGTGAAGTCATGTAGAATATGGTATGCTTTCATCTAACTTTTGAACAATCAGATGCAACCTTGAATGTGCAGCAACTAGTGATATCACTAACAACAAATAACAAATACATTGAGCCTTCTTATTTTTTATGCATGAAAAAATATTTTTCTTAATATAATAAAGCTCTAATTTCTTTGGGTACATGTTGCAATGATGTCAATATTGCGTTATGCAACACCCATATCACGTGTTTCCATTATCATGCAGTTGAAACATCTTGAAGTAATATTGTATGGCATCTTTAAGTATCATTTCAGTATCTTGAGCTGCAGGCTGAGTGGCTTTGGATGTTCTCGACACAAACCGAAAGTACTGCAAGGTTGTTGTTGTTGTTTTTTTCCATCCGTGTGGCCCACCATGGACCGGTACCACTTTGGACCCGTTGCTATGCTACGGTACTATACTTCTGTACTCTGAAACAAACATAATTTGCCTGCTCTCATGATGATTTTGTATATTTGGTTTATGAGTCAGGCTGCACGTGGTTGACTGGTTCGCACAATGGCCTCAGTGCATATGTCGTGGTTTCGATTCCGGCTCCGGCGTTCCTGTGTGGTGTTAGCATGTTCTCCCCGTGCCTGCGTGGGTTTCCTCCGGGTACTCTGTTTTCCTACCACATTCCAAAAACATGCATGGCAGGTTGATTGGACACTCTAAATTGCCCCTAGGTGTGAGTGTGAGCACGGATGGTTGTTCGTCTTTGTGTGCCCTGCAATTGGCTGGCAACCAGTTCAGGGTGTCCCTGGCCTCCTGCCCGAAGACAGCTGGAATAGGCTCCAGCACACTCATGTCGAGAAGCGGTTCAGATACTGGATGGATGGTTTATGTAATCAAGGGAGATGATTTGAATTTTAGTCTATATAGAATAAAATACAAATATAATCATCCACACCAAAAAAAAAAATCTATAGCCACCTATCATCACTTGCAGCCTGCTTACTTTTATAAAACCAGTTCCACCAATTTATTAGCATAAATCAGCCATATTAGGTTAATTCAAAACTATTTATTTGCGTTTCATGTTTGACTAATTGTAAAACATCACACCTGTTTGGAAATACGCCACTGTCAATATTTTTCCTGAAATGATGCGCAATTTTGAATTGGCTGAAAGCAGCAAACACATCTTTTCAACACCGCTGAAATACAGCAAGGTGTGAGACAAAGTATGTGCTTGTCTTACTGTGGCCACAAGAAACTGGACACTCCCTGGCAGCTGCATCCCTCTGCCTTCAGATACTTTGACGGGCAGACAAGCCACACGGGCAAAATGGCTCAAGAACACCACACACACTCCTGATCAATCTTTGCATCTTTTTATGGGACAAAGAAATTGCCCTATGAACTAATTTTGACTTTTGGGCATGTCCTCTTCCTTTTTTGCGGCTACTTTCAACATTGCATCCCCAACATTGATAGAATTTAGCAGAATGTCACAAAACGTTTCTCATCCCAATCATTTGCATATCATCTTGAGGTGAATTTGACAGTTAAGTTTTGAATATTTGCCGTGTGTTGGCATGGAAAAGATATACGGTACATGTGATAACAGGCGTAGAAATTTTTTTTTTGTTTGTTTGTTTTATAGCCTCCACATAGTCCCATGGTTCCATTTGATGGTAGCGTGCGCGATCATCACGTTATGAGTTTAATCACATCATAAAATGTTTGATCCAATGTTCATATTTTACTCTCACTTTCAAGCACAATCCAATCTATAACAGCAGTGATTGGCTTTAGTGGAGATGACGGTACTCAAACATTTATTTTTGACTACTTTTCCGTCTTTCTGCCTGCTTGTAACATCATATTCGCTTGTCTCCACAGTTTCTTTTCGGCCCGCTGGTGGGCAGAGCCTCCTTGGCACACCTGCTGGCAATTTACTTTGCCTTGTCTTTAAGTCCAGCTTCAGGCGGGATGGCGCAAGAGTATGAGCTTGCTTGTTGCCATTGGTGGTGGGTCACTTTGCTAGTTTTCATCAATAATTGTTTGTCTTGTTACTGTCTGAGGTACTTACTCCTTGGTTTTAATGCAAAAGCGGAGTCTGCACTGTGCTTCAGCCGCTTCCAAATCATTACAGAAACTGTCCGGAAAATAATTTGGCTGATATATACTTTAATAATAGAATGAGGGGAATTAAGTCATGCACTACAGTATGTTCTTGAGCTAAAAACGTCATTTTACAATTTCACAATGGACTTAGTGTGCATGTTTTCCATTTCTTGTGTGTGGTTTTCATCACTTTGTTGCTGTTTCATCATCGGCTCACACTGTCTTTCTGTCCATTTGCCCTGAAAAAAGGTAAGGGAGGACGAAGTTAGTATAAATAAATAAATTTGGTGCATGAAGCATAACACTTTTAGCCCCCATTTGAAGACCACAAATTGAAAATAATGTTTTATATGGCCACTCTGTCATGGGTAGAGGTGGATACAAAGAATAACCCAAAGAATTATTCAAGTAAGAGTACTGCTACTTAAAAATAAAATGACTCAAGTGAATGTAAAAAGTAATACTTTAATTAATCACTTGAGTAAGAGTTACATATTCGGTGAAAAACTAACTTTTTATTCTTCTGAATTCAGAACAATTTTGTAGTGAAGTTATTGCAGGCTAAAACGTGGATATTTTTAGGCAGACATAGATATGTCATCTATGGCCGTTCTTTTTTTATAGTTTGTAGGGTAAACATGGGTTGAATATGAGACCAGGGGTTTTGTGCCTCGTCATAATGTGAGTCGGATGCTGTTGTTACCTCAGTTGTCTGTTATGTTTCCCGTAAATCACTTTGAAAAAGGTGCTTCTGTGTGTGACTGCAGAAAACTTATGTGTGGTGATGTGACAGTCTGCCTCAAATTCAGGAGAGAAAAATCCTATCAAATGCAGACCCGGAACATAAAAACCCTGCCACAGTCTGCCTATACCCACTGGTGCCAAAAAATTAGTTTGACCCTGCAACTCTAATAGTCATTAAGTGTGAATGTTTGTTGACGTTTGTCAACATGTTGGCTGCATCTGACTGCTGTGATTGAAGCGAGAGAAATTGCTGAAAAATGAATCGACCGATCTATCTATGATTGTGGCAGCATTTAATATTATCCTTTAGAAGTCTTGGCGTTGTGACATCATTACTTACCCTGCGTTGTGATTGGACGACTGCTTGCTTCTTACCCAAGTCCCACCATAATAAACCCTCTTTAAGATCAGCTCTCTTTGTTGGTCCTGCATTTTGAGAGAAATGTGCTCACTTCCACAATAATGTCATTAAAACTTCGCCATAAAACTGAATTTACCCTTCATAAATGTGCCTCATATTTGCACTTACTATTGCCCAAAGACATGAGCGAGAAAAGTCAGGTGTGTGACTAAGCAAATATTGTAAATAATCACATTGCTTAGTCTTTTTATGAATGCGTATTTGCTTACCTGTAGCATAGCTCATGAGGAGCCCAACTATTACAACCGTGCTTGTTGCCAAGGCACCAAAGTAGAGATAAGAGACGGAGTACAAGTTATGCAGGCCCCTGGAGAGTGGAAAAGATAACTATAAATAGTTCTACTTTCCGGATGTACATTACGGATGCTATAAATCCATTAGTGATATACATAAATGCTTGTCCGCTATCACTGACTGTGGGTTGTCAGGCCCAAGTGGTGTTGAGATGGAGTCTTGATGTTGAGTGTCATTCAAAGTTATGTTTCTAGGTTCACACTCGGCTGCGTAATTAGGCAGCACACCCATGGTCCATGCACTCGGCGGGTAAAGAGTGGAACCAACGGCCAGCCACAAAGAGACACAGTAGCCAGCTGCTATTCCGACGTATGTCCCCTGAAACGTCAAAATGTGCAATTGAGTTACGGTTCGAACAATGTGAAATTCAACAAAAACATTTGGTGGAGGGTATGAATGTTATTCTTGGGTTTGAAACGTTGTAGTTGGCTTTGTGGCTCGGTCGATGGAGGACACATTTTCCTTTGCTCCCCTCCTTGCCTTTATCTCTCCTGCTTGATGAATAATGCTACGTTTGAACTGTGGTGTCGCATGCTTCGCGCAAGTTTGATTGCGGTTGTTCATTTGAAGAGGCGGGGCTTTGTTTAAAGTCAGAAATAAGGGTGAAAGAACCATTTTATGGGCTGGAAGCCATGAGTATAAAAAGTAAAAACTCCACCGTATTGTAGAAGGTTCATCACAGTTCATCATGCTAGCCCCCCTAAAAAACAACTTTTATCTCATTCATATGATTTTGTATTTATTGAGCTATAGGTGATCTTTTTGGCTGCTCATTGTCTCTACTCACTGTAGAACACCGTATAAAGTCACAGGAATTTATTATTATTGATGACAGGAGCTGTACAGCTATATCACTAAAACAGTATAGGCTACACACAGACGCACACACAAAGACAAGCAAATGGCTGACAGGCACGTCTGATTAAATGAAATTACTCAATTACATTTCATTTGTATTTCATTTTGAAACTCTTGCTCATATTTATTTTTGTTTATTATTGCTTATTTCTGGGCCGGTCCTGGCAGCCAACCCGTCAACAATTACGTTTCAACGTGTGATGGCTGCACCCGCCGACTACATTTCTACGCATGACAAGCCGTCGATGAAACTTTTCATTCCATGTCTGTCACTTATTATGAAAGTTGGAGCTTGTTTGACAAGATCATTGCGATGCATGATGCTGTTGTTTGTATCCTGACTCATTTCAGTCATGTATAGTTTCTATTTGCACATTTGCCTTCTCCCAACACAAGCCAATTGACGCTGACAAAGCAATAGCGAAAAAAATACAAATCCTTGTCAGTTGTTCTATGGTGTCGGAGAGTACTAATATTTCCTGAAGCGCCTTCATATTGTACAAAGACAAAAACAAAACCTCACCAGTCTATTTGAGGCAGGAACAAACATCCCCAAGATGAATACACCTAGTAATGGACCACTGACCACAGCCATGATGGTAAAGGACCCCTGAGGAGCGAACACAATCACTGTGGACAAAACATTGAACTGAACATGTGAAATTTGAGACAAATAGGTTCGGGTTTCAGCTTTAAATGTCTCTCAAGTAGCAGTTGGATTGTTTAATATGATTAAAAAAAAAAGAAAGAATGACCGCATTTGTAATATACTGTGGTTTTATAAATTTCAATGAAAATAACGACAGCAAACAGGTAAACAAAAAATAAAAAAAACAATTCTCTCCAATTCTGTCTTTGTTCATGTGCTACTTCTCTAAAGCATAGTTGAAATCAGCGTTCCATCACTTTTTGTAGGCGATATGATCCAAAAAATTAAATCTTTAGAAATTAAATCTTGCAAGTCAACCACTATCACAGTTCGCATTGTGTCCAATTTGGACGGTGAAGATGCCATGCCCAAAATTGGTTCCTTGTTTGTTTTTACCTGAAGAACTCCCCAGTCCAGGAATGAGGCTATAACCGCTATGATTATACAAGCAACACCGTAGAGGAAGGCTTGAAAAAGAATATAAACAAAGAAGCGTCATTATTTGGCCTCACACCACCAGCACTTTCACTCACACTATACAGCATCATCTGCCTTGTACATTTTCAACACATGTGAAATAATAAATAAATGAATGAATTGTATTCAACCTACACAGTGCTTTGGAAATAATGATCTGTTTCTTCTGGCTCACGTGGGCCAGATATTGTTGACAGAGATCCTCCATCGTTACTGCAGCCATTGCATTGATACTCGTGGAAACTGTGCTGCATAGGAGATGTGATGAATATGGGAAAGTCTTTCTTCGTTGAATTATTATTATTATTTTTTGTTATCATTACAGATAAAGTTGAACAGTATTTGCTTGTATTGCTCTGAGCTGTTTGAGGTGGACCGGTGTGCGGGATTAGTGATAATAAAATAATAAAATAATCGGTTTTTCCACCTGTTGCCATTCATTCAACATAAGTCATGTCAGCCTTGTATGCTATTAAACAGACCCAAATTTCACAAGTGAGACCATGCATCGTTATATCAGTATGAATGTGTGTAACATTTTTATTAGGTGGTGTGCTGGGAGATTGTTGTGATGCAAAATGGATGCATTGGCTCACTTAAGGTTGGGAAACGGTGCATTTGGCGGTTTAGCGGCTGTTAATTTAAGACCCTGATTAAAGCCTCTACAGCAGCTGTGGGCAAACTATGGCCCGGGGGCCACATGCGGCCCGTTAAACGTTGTCAATGTTTCATTTTCCAAATGCTGTGGTTTTACAAAGACATATATATTGTTGTAATGCTTTTGTTCACTTTCATTTAAAATTAAATGTATTTTTTTTTCTCAGATGAGGTGAGGTTACCAAAACACTCCATCCATCTGCTCCTGGTTCGGCCCCTCTGTTAGAATTTCGAACCCATTGTGGCCCGCCAATCAAAAAGTTTGCCCACCCCTGCTCTACAGGTACCATAGCATGACTTGCTACCTGTATCAGATTGCTGAGCACTGCGCAGTGATGAGTCTGAGAGTGATTATCGCGGGAATTGTTCATTAAAAATTGACTTAAATTAATGAAGTCATCGATGGATGCATTCTGCTCTTTGAAATCCCCGCAAACAAATACAAGTGGTTCATTTTTCTGTCCGTCTGTATGTATGTACGTCCGTCAGTGGCTGACTGAGAAGTCCGTCGGTACTTGACCAGGTTAGTGATGATTACATTAACTGGCCAAACCCGCTTCTGTTAGTCCAAATGAGTTTGTGGATATCCTTATGTGGTAACATAGTACCACCAACTACACCAACAAACTCCGGTCCTCAAGGGCCGCTTCCCATGTCCTCCTGCAACACACCTGATTCAAATGATCGGGATCATTATCAGGCCCGTGCAGAACTTGTTGATGAGATGATCAGGTGTGTTGCAGGTGGGAAAGACATAAAGGAAAGCGGTCCTCGAGGACCGGAGTTTGACACCCCTGAACTACAAAGTTTTTTTGAGGCAGAACTTGACAAGACACTCACCATTGTTGTTCCTCATATCACAGTCATTGCTCCCTACAAACCTATCACGTTAATCATCATTGGCTCCAATCTTGACCATCACCATCTATGACAGGGGTGTCAAACTCATTTTTGTGGATGGGCCACGACGTAGTTCTGGTTTGCCTCAGAGGGCCGTTACGACTGTGAACCCATATAAATGTACGATCACCTTACGTTATCACATTCACACAACAAATTGATGGAAAGCCATTTATTTTAAAAAGGGAGGATTGGTGACAACTAAATGGCAATATCTCATATCTCGATCTTGTTAAAAATGAAGAAAATGTGCTAGAAACGGGAAGTTGACACACATGATTTGCCCTTCGCGGGCCACATAAAATGAGGTCACGGGCCAGATCTGGCCCCCGGGCCTTGAGTTTGACACCTGTGATCTATGATCATCAACGTATCTCATTAAAGGACCTCTGAAAAATGTTCGGCAGTTGCTCATACCAGCAAAGACCAAGTACGGAACCTTGATGTGCTGATTGATTCCAATCTGAATTTCAGCAGTTAGCTGAAAAACACGTCCAAATTCAAGAGTTGCATGCAGTGTTTGTTTTTTGCCCTTAGCTAGGAGTGTTTTTATTTGCTATAACTCTTTTGATGACACCTTAAGTTAATGTTCAACATATTCACACAAATGCCCAAGTACCCTGTTCATTTGACTAACAAGGTTGTTGCGATTTCGCCATAGGCTGCTACTTAATAAAAAAGCCTCTTCGAGCAAACCAATGTCTTTATTTCCCGTGTGACTCAACATTGCCACAATATACTATTGCGCACAAATATGTTCTAGAGCACATGTGTCAAACTCAAGGCCCGGGGGCCAGATGTGGCCCGCAACCTCATTTTATGTGGCCCGCGAAGGGAAAATCATGTGCTTCAACTTGCTGCTTCGAGCACATTTTCTTCACTTTTAACAACATTGAGATATGAGATATTGCCATTTATTACTGGCTTTTGATTTCAAAACTAGCTTTGTATCAACATGTTGTGAGTAAGTGATAATGTAAGGTGATTTATATGAGTTCGCAGTCATAACGGCCCTCTGAGGGAAACCAGAACCACGATGTGGCCCGTTCACAAAAATGACTTTGACACCTCTGTTCTAGAGGCTAATTTTGTGGTATTGTTGCATCTAAAAGGGGACATTTTAAAAGTCTTCAAAGTGCTTGCCCACCCTTCAGTGGTAAAATGAGATACTAAGAAAATATTTTTACTTCCTATTTCCAGAATGTGTCTGAGTGAGTGGGGAGTGAGCCACAACGATTTTCTTGACCAGTGGCGGCTTCATTGCAAGTGCCATTCATTTGCACTGCTGATGTATTGGGGGATGTTGACAAAAGTATGTTATGATGACACCTTGAAATGGCGCTTAATTGGGAAAACAGTGCATAATACCGCTTTTCAGGTATAATTCTCAATGAGTGATACGCGATTATTTTCAAGAAATACCTCAGAGTGCCGCTGTACGCGCAGGCTAGGAAAAGACCTGGGAATCCACCATAGTTCTTGAATATATCCAGCACAAAGTATGGCATATACTGCACCAGGAAAAAGAAAGAACGGATGTTAGTGTGATGGAACTAACTTTTAATGTATTTAGACAGTGGTTAAATCAATCAATTTTCATCAGAATTACGATAGAAACAGTAACTTCAAACTAACTGAAGCATATGTCACCACTAAAATGAACCATTACCAATGAACCACAAAAAGACATATGTCAGTTTGTCTTTCCGTCACACTTGACCATCAATTAAAACAAAAAAAAAAGACATGAAAAATGAAAAAGCAACTAAAAGCAGCTTTCAACTTACAAGATCAGCAGAAGACACTCTGCCAGACATCAGTGGATCGCACTTGACATAAGCAAACATGACGATGCCGCAGATAACTGCACTCCCCACAATTAGGCACAAACCTACTTGATTAACAAATATTGCCCTGCAAGAAAAGGTCATAAAATCAAAGTTTGCATTAGCCAGGTTTACATGGAGCCATGTATTCTGGTTAGAAGCTCACACAGACTAAAAATGCTCCACCTCAATTTAAATAAACAGGCGGAAACCGAATGGAATTACATTCAGATTTGCAGGGGTGGAATATTTCTGTTGACAATCCCAGAATAATTTTTCGCCATGCAAATGGTCAATTAAAATGTTATCAGGCCGCACCCTTCGTGCAAATGTTATGTCCTGATGCAAAGTGATGCTGTTGTTTACCAATTTGAGCCCAACACACAGAACTTAACTCCATAACACAATTAGATGGTAGGAAATCAAGGGATATTAAGCAATAATAAAAAAGTCACTGTAAAATTCTGCAAGACTAGTATGAATTGTTATGGTATACTAATGCCTGTATGTGGATATGTACAGTATGTGATAACGCAAGTTGCAAATACAGTTCTACGCTTTAGCTAAGAGTGCTGTATGATTAAGCCTGCAAATAGTGGGAATTTATATCAGCATTAACAGACTATGACTCACCATTGAGCCTCTCTCTCGGTTCTGCAGGAGATGTAGCGTTGGACTTGAGCTTGATTTACTCCATACATGGATAACCACAAAAGTGAAGCCCCAACAGTCAAGCTCCAGAAGGTGTAACGTCGTCGTGGGTCAATGTCAAAACTGTGCGAACATACAAGGACGGCCACTTCAAGTAAAATCATTTCATTTTAAGTTGTGCAGCTTTGTGTAAAATACCAAATCTACAGTTGCTCAACTGATCTTTTGCTAAGTGACACCAACCTTACCTGAAATGTAGACTGGATAATCACAGAGCAGAACAGAACAGAAGTAATTTATTATTGTTATTATTATTATTATTATTATTATTATTATTATTATTATTATTATTATTATTTGGGCTGTCACTATTGAATATTGTATTTTATTATTTTGTTAATTAATTAATTAATAGAATAATGAGATAAAGTTTTCTATGTCTGTCTGTTAACCAATTATTATCTTTTTTTAGCATTGGGGTCACCAACCTTTTTGAAACTGAATGCAAACTTCTGAAAAAACAAATTTGCACAAATAAGCTTTATATGTAATTGTGGTTTTCATTTATGTGAAGACATTGATCATGATTTCATCAGATGCAAAACATTATTTTCATGAATCCTTGCCAGGCTTTACATTTTCAAATAATAAACCTCAAACAACATTCCTAGAAAATAATCTCCCGGCCCGCAGGCTTCTCATGTCGTCCTTTGGGGCTACCTGGTGCCCGCTGGCAGTTGCGTTGGTGAACTCTGGTTTAGTGATTAAAAAAAAACAACTTGTACTCACCAAACATTTTTAATTTGATTCGCTTTCTGGTTTGGTGATTGTTTTCCAAAGAAGATGGTTGCAAATGTCTTCATTTGATAAAACAAAATGGATAATGAGTTTGCTTTTATGAAGGACTACAAAAATCAGAAAATGTACTCTTGCAAGGATGAAATCAGAAGATGTGGACACTTATAAATTCAACAATGGATCGAAATGATTACTTAATTATTTAAATAATTGTTGATTAATTTGCTAATCAATTAGGTGTCCATTAATCGATTACTATTCCCACCGCTAAAATTGGATATATTTTTTTTCTTCTATTTAATTTGCTCTTTTAAAAGGTTAGATGATGTACCTGCACTAGTGACACGTAAATACACCTTTTTCTCCAAGGCAAACATTGAGCTTGTATTGTCGGTAAAATAACTTTATGCAACAAATGCCCATCCTAACTGCTTTTTGCAGCAGCAGTGGGCAAAAGATCAGCTGGCTCTATCTTCCTCCAAAGAATAATCTTTGACTAAAGCGTTTGTCCTCACTTACTCATTAAAATTAAGCCGCGATCCATTGTTTGCAATTTCCAGCACCGCTGCAGGACCACCCACCAAAATTGTGCCATGGATGTAAATTGCCACAAATCCTAAAAACATGACAACAATCTGGAAAACATCTGTCCAGATCACAGCTTTTATGCCCCCCTAGAACAGACCAATAATAATACAGGAGACACTTAGGCACACATGGCGCAGTATTTTGCAATCCTTAGTGAGCATGAATGGGACTCGATTAGTGAACTTTACCAGGGTTGTGTACAGGGTGCAGATGATTCCGGTCGAGAAAAGTGACATCCAAATATTGAGCCCAGTTGCTGTGAAGGAAAATGAACAGAGGAACCTTGGGTGGAGGCCTTATTGGCAATATAAGGTAAATAAAAATGATGATGGTTAATCAGACAGATGAAACCTTTGTTGACTTTTAAACAACTACGGGTCATTTTAAGTTGCTATTTTGTTGTTTATTGACTTTCAACAAAGTTCTTTGTTCTTAAAAAGATCAACTGTCTGTCTGACCAAAGTATGACGATAAGGGAACAAAATTCATGAGCAGGTAATCTCACCTACCTTGGTTGAGGATCAATGCTGGTGCATAAATGACCACCCCTGTGTACAGCAGCTGGGGAAAGCAAATAGATAATACAGAAACAAAGAATGAAAAATGTCATCATTAGATGTATTTTATTCCACTGTATTTTTTATGGCAACCTTAAGTGCTGATATGATCAGTCATCTCAATACTTTTGTGAATATTGATTTTGTGCTACAAGACATTCACTTTTTTTTTTCTTTTAACATGCCACAGTACTGTACTACTATTCAGATCAGATATAATGATAATTTAGTAATTAGTTTTTTTTATTGTTTTTTTTTTTTGTAATCACTGAAGGAGATTTACTTTCTAGTTACTTGCACTTACTTTTTAAAAACATCCAAATATTCTCCTCACAAGGTTAGCACCTGGAGCCTATACTAGCTATCTTCATGTAGTAGTTTTTTAAAAACATCTTGACTCGATTTAATTTGAATTTTAAACCATAAAAAATAATGTAATCCAAAACAATTTGTGCTACTTTTCATGTTGAACTAATTATACAACATCACGACTGCTGGAAATATGCTACTGTCAATATTTGGTCACAAAATTATATGTAAATTTGAGTTTGCTGAAACCGTAAACAGCGGCAAACAGTTTTGAACATCACTGATCTACCGTAAGAAATAAGACAAAGTGTGTGCTTGTCTTACTGTGGCCACAAGAAACTGGACGCTCCCCAACAGCTGCATCGCTCTGCCAAACCTCATCTTCAGATACTGTGACGGGCAGACAAGGCCACACTTAGAACATTCCTGATCATTCTTCACCTCTGATATTCATTTGATTTGATCATCACCAACATGCTTTCAACATTCTGTCAGACAAATTCTGGACACACATTTACACCAAAAATTGTCTCCCTTGAAGCACTTGGTAGTGAAGACAATTGCACTGGTCAACAAAAAATGTTTATTTTTTTAATCAGAGATGCAAGTGAACGTTTCTAGATTTATTTTTTGCCATGATTCCAAATCTGCCATTGTTTTTCCTTCAGTACATCCGATTTTCTTCTTCTTCTTCTTCTTCTTCTTCTTCATAATAATAATAATAATAATAATAATAATAATAATAATAATAATAATAATATTTTTTGGGAAAAAAAAGCATCTGTGCATGACCAAAGGCTAACGGCAGGTTACATAATTCAGAAACATTATTTAAAGCTCATTCGCTGGCTAATTTCCTATTGACATATACGTTCTGTAAAAAGCCACAATAGCGAAAAACTTATTAGCCTTATATTAGTCGCTTCGGATGAAATGTCGCGGGTTCCCACGTTATTAAATGGGGTATTTTCTATATTATAAACACCGGGAGTTGTTGTTTTACCCCCCAAAATAACCTCGAACATAGCGAAAGTTACAGAGTGTACTGCAACCTTTCTCAGACTCTTGTCACCCGAGGCAAATTCACAGATAAACTCGGCACAGGGTCACACTGCAGCGATGGCGGTATTTATTGCACTTCACCCCTGCTTAAATAAAACGCAACTTAAAAATGTTTATTTTGGCTCTCAATTGCTTCTTCACCCATTCGCGTGCTCACTTGCTCCCCCTTCTCTCTCTCTCTCTCTCTCTTGGTTCCTCTCTCGCTCGCTCCCTCGCTTGCTCTAGTGCGCTCTCAGTTGAACTCTCAGTGCACGCAACAAGATTCTGCTCCGAGTGCAAATATTTTAATTCTATACAAGCAGTACTTCACCCGGTTACGGATGGTTCAAGGGACGGATGAAAACACACTTCCAGAAGGCTACTCAACAATTTGTCTGCAACATGTTGTCAGAAACTATCAACAATGAAATGAAAGAAAAGCCCATCAAGATAAAACTTACTGCGAAATGGAAACCTAAACTCAATGGACAAAGTTATATATAACAGTCCCCCAAATGTATTTTACTGTATATGACTTTGGGACGTTATGAGTTATAAACCAAACATTAAAGTGTAAAGGACTTTTAAATGTTCTGAAGTAATGTCTTGATGGGTCCTTATAGGATTTTTAGTTGAACACTTACTCAAGCACCCAGATACAGCTCCTTGCCCTTAAAAGTGTGACTCTCCATGCAGTCACTCATGAAAGTCAAGCATGACGTATTCTAATCTCAGGCAAGAGCAGAAGTATGAGGATGACAGTTATTTTGATCATTTCTTCATATGTTTGTTGCACAAAAATGGCAATGCTATTCATAAACTTTAAACTCTGGAGGGGTGGTACATGTGCTAAGCAGTAGCATTAAAGTAATGTAAAATAAAATATGCCAAAATAGTTTTTGTATTACGCTATAACAGTGAACACAAATCAGTGCCAAATTGGAGCAGTGACTACCCATATGCAACACAACACGGCAGATGCACATTTTAGAACAGGGCTAGGCAAACTTTTTGATTGGCGGGCCACAATGGGTTCGAAAATTTGACAGAGGGGCCGGACCAGGAACACATGGATGGAGTGTTTTGGTAACCTCACATCATCGGTGAAAAAAAAATACATTTAATTTGAAACGAAAGTGAACAAAAGCATTACAACAGTATATATGTCTTTGAAAAACCACAGTATTTAGAAAATAAAACATTCACAAGGTTTATTAATTTTTTTTTTTTCAAATTCAGCGGGCCGGTTTAAAACGTTCAATGGGCCGCATGTGGCCCCCGTGCCGTAGTTTGCCCACACCTGTTTTAGAATATTTTAATATTTTAATCGCAATAATATTAATAGCAATACATTTAACTTGCTTTGCACTTTTCACAGTTCTCAAAAACAGTGTACAATAGACAAGTAGCGTATTAAAAGGAATAAAGGCGCAAGAAAATTGTGAATTAAAATGACACAGAAACGGCTCTTGATCATCAACCTTGGGTACAATTGCAAGTTATGCTGAATTTACATTTCATTCAGAGGGAAGTCAATTACAACCTGATTGGTGCTGGTGATGCCAAGTCGAAAGAAAACTGGCAGGAACAAGTAAGCCGTCAGCAGAGAGTTGATGCTTTGTCCAAGGCACATGTAGAGGAATTTGAATCCAAAGCGATAAACTTCAGATGGAACTCCCAAAACCTGGACAGCTGACATAAAACTGGCACAGAGGGAGAGACCGACAGGCACCGCTGACATACCGCGACCGCCTGTGAAGAAGTCATCAGTGCTGGCATCCTGTGGCTGCTTCTTCAGGGCCTGATAGAGTCCGATGGCCATGGAGACCATGAGCATGACAGCAAAAATGGCATAGTCGGCTCCGACAAAGGTCTGCGTGAACGGCTTGCCAGCTGACTGATCGTCCATTATTCTATGGGACAAATGACTCTCACTTCACAACTCAAACTTACATTTGGACTTCCTCGTTGGCTCCTACCTTTAACAGTGCATCTGGGATAGTCATGATCAGCATTTACATAAGGTCCACCTCCTAGAGAGGTTGTCAAACACACAGCCTGCAGGCCAGAAAGGAAATTGATATCCTGATGCGCGGATATCAATTTGTGATGACTGTCCTACTTCTCAGTCAGGTGTGAGTTCATTTGCACACTCAGACGCTAAATTTAACAAGTGTTGGGACGTTGCATGTGCTGTAGCTGATAATGTTGAGAGCACAGAGAGGAAGAAAGATCGCTTCCATTCCATGTATGCAGTGAGAAACACCTGTAATTGTATAAAAACGAGAATGTGAAGTCACTTGGGAGATGTTATTAAGATGTTTCAATGACACGTACAAGTTAATTTTATGCATTTTGGGATATGGTTTACTAATTGTTTCTACAAACTAATTCTTACTGCATATTTAATATGTTCTAGCTAAAAGATGCCAATTTTATCACATACAATGAATAGGAATATGTCTTTAATCAGACATAGCTCATAGATTTGTTTGTCTTAATTTTTTTAATGTCAATTAAAGCTGCAACTACTATGCATATCGCCTATTCAGAGTTGAGGTCGCTTTGTAGTTTAAACTGAGCACAATTGTCCGACCAAGGACAGGGCTGTGATGAAACACATTAACTGAAATTAATATTAATATTCAAAATATTAATGCAAAAATATTTTAAGCTGCTGGATATTGCAAAAAAAATATGTCAACAGCTTCAGTTCAAAAGAGTTTTGTTTGGTACAACTTTTGTTTGTATACATTTGCAAGGCGCAGAGACATTCTGACATTCAAGTACATTGTTTTGTAAATGGTGTATAAAATATCCACATGATCCACTGTGATTTGGATATTGCACGTGTGTACGGTAAATGAAAATAACTATACAGTATGTTTTGTTGAAATTGCATTTTTTTGTACAGAAATTTTAAATTGCTCAATATGAACTGAAACAAGATTTGCAACGAGGCAATAATCACTAAATGTGAATTATTTCTAGATATATTCACAACTATTTGCACCCAAAAATGATTTAATTGTTGTTGTTCATATATTATCAAGCCACAAATATGCCGGTCCGGCCCACTGGAGATGAAATTGGGGCGAAAGTGGCCCTGAACTAAAATGAGTGTGACACCTCTGTCCTCAAGTGAAACAAACAGATATTTTTAATTTATTTTCAGATTGTTCATACAACTACTGCACTTAGTTTCAATGAAACCTAAAGCTAGAGAGATTAAAGAAATATATATGTATTTTTATAATATAGTACATCAATGTCAGAAATAAGTACCAATTTTGCACTTTGCAAGGATTTATTCCAATATCATATTATAAGATAAAACCAAGCTATTATGAATTTGTAAAATGTTTGACAGGTTTTCATTGTTAAAAAATAAATAAATAATTAAAAAAAAATTGAGAGACAATTGCATGAAGTTCCATCTTGAAAAAGTAGATATTCCTTTTGAGCTACAGAACCCAGGACCAATTATATTTTAACATATTTTGGACTTTAATAGGCTCACTTGTAACTCATAAGTGGTAAATGATGTCACATAAATAAATGAAAGATAATTCTTAAGACTCACCATTTGTGGGTGGCAGTTGGAATGTATGATGGTTTGAAAAGCTTCTTTCCTGAAGCACGCACAAATATGTAGGTGTACTTTAGATGGGGCTGTTGGTTCCCACTACCGTTTGCCCACTAATGGCAGAGACTGGTTGTAAAGTTAACCTGAGGTTGTTGCAACTTCTCCAACTTCACTATGGGTGCCAGTGTTTTTCACCCAACCCAGCAATACCATGGTTGGACATTTGACCAGGAAGGGAGGGGCGTTGGGGGATGAGCCGAGCAATTGTAGTGTGAAAGTGTATTCGCCCTTGGTGGAAGGTGTGAAAAGGCAGTGAGCCACCCTGCGGGGCATTTGTAATACAATATTTATTGACCAATATTTATTGATATGTTATACAATATTTATTGATCAGAGTTTAGCCTAACTAGTAATTGGGAAATGTTCGCCCCGGACGATCTAAGCCTCAGTTGCCCTGAACATCCTGGATTTTTCTTTTTTGTTTTGATTTTTTTTCTTTTTTTTTTTAGCAGAAGTTGTCTGACTGCACGCGAATTGGCTGTAAATTCTTCAACGTGCACTGTTGTGGAGAACTATGTGCAGTGAGTGCACATCCATCACCTCACATGCCCCCACCGCAAGAACAACATTACAAGAGCAGTAAGTATAGTGCAATGATTGCATAAACAATGTTGAGCAGAGAGGTGTTGTTCTCCTTGGTTTGCGGTAGCTGGCCTGTCATAGACTGTGTGCACCTCCGGATCGCGGCCGCTCGGAAGGATGTCCGAGCTCAAATCGGTGATATCAGACTTACAGGGCGCTTTTTCATAACAGACTCAAAGCACGCAAAAGTGTGGCTGCCAATGTGGACCAACGCCTCTTCCGACCACCTCAGAACATTCTCAAGTGGCACTGGCGGCAAGATGGGTGAAGTGTCTTGCCCAAGGAAACAATGACACATCACACGAACTGAACGGGAAAAGAAAAGTGGGCACGATGGTCACCAGACAACCCTGAATTTTCACTCCTGACCCATCCCACTCCAAGAGAAAAAAAATCCTGTCACAAACACTGATCATAGTTAAAGAAAAAAAAAATCCCATCCAGTAGAAAAAGACTCCCATCCCTTCCTGCCCTCTCCTCAATTCTTTAATGAGGTTCTCTCGCCTATTGGAGTCAGCAGTCCCCCAATATTTTAAACTAAAATGTGCTTGTCGTGCAACCCCTGCTTAAGACACCAAGCCTTGAGCAAAGTGTGCTTTCAAATTTTAGACCCAAGGCTGCCATCTATTTATAAAATTCGGGAAGAAGTGGGTGTACACAAAGTTAAAACAAGAAATTCCAAGTTGCTATCTATCTATCTATCATCCATGCTAAATCACTGGTAGTATATAGCATTTGCATGATTAACATGAGTTAATAATACAATACGATAGTTTTCTGGTCCGTCGGATCCTTGTCACCAAGTGACTCCTTGTTGATATTGTAGAGATGGCTTTCTGTTACCACTCGGACTCAGAAAATTTGTCTAGTAGATAAGAAACCAAGCAATAACAACTTAAGAAATAATACAAATAAATGGAACTTAATAACACTCCCCAACAAGAAACTCAATGTTAACGAAAAAAAAAAAAATACTGACTAATATATATTTCTTTCATAAATCAAATACAACTAGTGAAGGGTTCTGCGCATTGACATGCTGAGATAATAAGAGCATAGCGTTTGTGTCGGCATATTGCTTGGCGAAAAAGTCACGTGACCGGTACAGCCACTATATTGGTCAATCGCTACCTGTTACTGAGACACCTAACGTGATAAGGAAGCACATGTTAGTGGGTTGTGTCGCCGCCTAACGAATGGCTTTTGAAGCTCATTTCTTCCCTTCAAGACAGTATGTTGGGGATCCTGAAAGGAGAAGAAAGAATTCCACCTCGTGATAGCAATGTGATCTTAGATCAGCAAATAACATATTTGTTTTCCTACATCAAGCTTCCAAGCATTGGATTAGGTAAATTTTGTGCTACATTGTGAGCCCTTTTGCCAAACAGAAAAAAACATAACATGTTTAGATAAGTAGTTGATATATTTAATCACGTTAGTATTTTATCCATTCAGTCTTGTGAGTGTTTTCCAAAGAAAGATAAATCACTTTACTGCCAAAACACTTTAGATAAACTATAAAATGTAAAACTATGTAAAAATACTTTTCATAACTCCATGCCTCAAAGACATGTACATAAGCAACATCAGCTCACAATCACGACACTTTCACTCGGATTTGAATAATGACACATTCCCATTATTTGATTATATAGTTCAAATATATTTGAAACCTGGATTAAAATACAAAAGAACATAGGATAAAAACATAACTCAACAATAATGTATTGAGGTTTCCTCTAATACAATGATGTAAGATCCAGCAGGAGGCCTACTGAGCATGAGTGACACAGTAGCGACACCGTATCAACACAGTTTGCGTGACGTGCCGCAACGCTTCCTGAGGCTTCATTTAGCCATCGCCAAATGTAAATAAGGGTGTCAATCTTATCCTAGTGGAACTAACAAACAAGAACTAAATGTAAGTGCAAAAATGTGGAACTAAACAAACTACACTTTAACTTGCCCGCGATGGAGAATACCACAAAACAAAAAGCAAAACGGGATCGAATAGTTCTACAAAATGTGTCATGTCCGATCCGCAAGCTGAGTCCAGCCAGCTTTTAAGCATCAAGCACATGGTTCCCGACTGCCATACAAGAAGATACAGTATAGGATAGCAATGAAGAACAAACCGAATGAGAAATGGGACAGGAAATAAGCTTTTAAATGCAACTACTGATGTTTGCAGTTCAAACCACGTGGTTGTTTTTGTGACAGGAAACTGCTGAGAACGTCTGTGCTCAACAGGGAAACCACAGTGCTTGGTTGCTTCTGTTTTCCTGTAACATTGGCGACAGTAAGTTCATTTCCGCATAGAAGTCAATATAATAACACTTATACATGAATAGAATCAGAATTACAACATTAATCCAGAGGAGATTACGATAGAATCAGCATATAAGAAAGGAAGAATTACCTTTTGAAAGTTTTACAATTTCTTATTTTAACAGATAGAGAAATGAAAACGAACAAGTGACCGCGCCACATCTGCTCATCTAAAACAGGAAACCTGTCAAAGACTTGCTGCAGACACACACAAGCAAATAACGAGAAGAAATCCCTGCACAAATTATCGAGCATAGGACTACGAGTTTACAGATGTGAAGGTAAAAAAAAAAAAAAAAGCTTTGTTGATATTTGATCCTAAAGTGTTTTTGTGTTTTAGTTTTATTTGATTAAAAACAGAGATAGTGTGCTTATTTAACACCTAGATCTTATTTATTGATAAAAGGCTTTTGGATTTTGGTTCACAGTATTTAAAAAATGTAAATATTAGTATGCTTGCATGTTATGCGTGTGTATTAGGTCAATAGATTTTCATGTGGACGAAATCATATTTATTGGGTTAAATAGCTGGAAAATATTTCTAAATCAGTTTATGAAGCGCTAGGAATTAAAAACATAACAGTAACCCATGCACTGTATAAACTGTAAAAACTATTTCAAGGATATTGTTTCTAAAAAAAAAAAACACCTTGAAAATGTTTTCTCTATTCATTAACAAGTCCATGTTCATGGCATTGCATGAACATCAAGACTCAACTAAACCAAACTAATTTGAGAAGTTGTTCATTAGAGTTGAATGGATTTTTTTTTTAATATCACAGGAAGGATTTATTTTCACATAACTGTAGGCAGAACTGGCATTCTGGGATGACCCAAATGGTCAGGCTACAAGGAAGTGGTCCTTCAACAATCTCTTTTCTGTCTGTCCTTTTCCTCTCCCCCCCACACATTCTTACCTTGTGCCCATCCCCTCCGTTTTCAGCCACAAATCAGGACTACAGCCACGTAAATGCCGGAAATAATCATATTTCAATGATTTCCAACAGAAAAGAAAGCTATGAAGTAGCTTTTGAAACGTTGTGACGTCTCTCTGTGTCCACTCCTTTCTCCACAAATGCATCCTGTAGATCTTCAGTGAGTTGATTTGATTCTCAGAACCATCCATGGATGTCAGCGAGGAGGAATTTACTCCTCTAATGATCAGAGACCGTGGAGGCAGCCAGAGGTCCAGTTCGAGCACTGGTTCCAGTCTGCAAGTACACCTGTACTTCTTCCCTCCCACTAAAGATGCAATGACAATACACATATCATCTGGCCAAGTCTCTGCCGAAGACGTTTGCATCCAAGCTGCAAAACGATGCGGTAAGAGGAAAATATTTTTGTGTCATTTTTTTTCCATCTTATAGCCATTTCTACAGTATATGCGGATGCATGTGTTTTATTTTTCAAGGAATCTTACCAGTTTACCAAAGTCTTTTTGGTTTGGCATCTGCGGATCTCTCATTCTGGTACCCTCCGTCACACATGTTCAACACGGAAGAAAACATCAAGGTCTACTTCAGAGTCAGGTTTGTGTATTCAGTTGCACAGTGATCACACAAGTGCTTCAGAGATCAGCAATAAAAACAAAAACTCACACGTGGGTGACATCCTCCAAAGAATGTTGTGTACCCTATTATAAATTATTTAGAATTCATGAGCAATTCTGAGACGGGTTATAACCTCACATCTTACACCTGTGTGTCAAATGTGCTTTGCGTGCTTCAACCTCCTCCATGAACTTAAAAAAAATGTTTTTTTTTATTTCAGCCATGTGAAACACTCATGTAAATCAAATTTAAAGGGAATGAGCGGAGCTGCTTCCCTTTGCTGTGAAACGGGTCGGCTGTGTTCATGCCCACAACAATATACACCGCCCGTTTCTAACGGTGTCTGCAAAAATTCCAAAACAAAGAAAACCACACTTACTGTATGTGCAATGCACGCTCTTAGACAGACTTGTGGTGCACATTATTTTCAAGTCCTCTAAACCAGAACATCTCGACTGTTAGTCACCACAAGCTAATGGTTTATTTTCCGGGACTAATGCTTTGGAAATGTTAGTTTTGCTTCTCTGAAGTTTGAGCTAGGAAATGTTCTGAGTTCAGCTAAACCAGAGAGCCAATTGTTTTCCATAAAATCTCATCATATCATGCACTTTGGAGACTTTTAAAACACCATTATGTGTTGTGGCCATGTGGTGTGATTAGGCATGTGTTCTCAATCAAGCCCGTGCGCATATAATTTTTTTTTTCCTTTTTCCTTCCAAAGATCGACTACAAGCATAGTGCCTCTATTTATCAAAAATAATCCTGATTTAAAAAAATAAATAAATAATCGTCACAACCATTCTGAATGCCACTCTGCAGTGTGGGCATACTGTGCTACCTTCCCACATCTCTGCTAAGTCCATTAACCAAAGACGTTATGCTGATAGTGACACGATACAACAGTGTTCCCATATAACGTAACTTTGTGTGACTTGTTTTTGTTCAATCGGAGGCTAAGCATATCATGTGATCCCTATACAGGTTTTTCTTTGGAAATTGGTATGGGCAGGGACCAAGAATGTCATACCGCTACAGTTTGACCAGAGACAGAATTAGTCCTGTGCTTGACTACTCAGTCATTGACTATCTCTTCGCCCAGGTAATATGTTATTTCATTTTTAAAACATTTTTAGCCTATGCTTGAGGCGCTTTCCAGTTCTAGCTTGAAGCTTGAAATGTGTGAAACCCCACTTTGGGTGCCTGTTTGTACATACAATAATTACGTGTCATTTGTAATGTTTAGACATTGTTTGCATTTTCATAGAAATAGCCGTGTGTGTTTTATTTACCCGTTGTATTTTTTTAGTTTTGTTGTGCTTTTTTTTTAGTGTCACAGTGGTTGTGGATCTATGACATGTTTAAACCACGGCCTCTAGCCAGTAGTAGATTGATAGATGAACTAGAAAAGGAGGACTAGGACTTGCATGGACAAAAGGCAGTGTAACAACACGACAAGAGACAACTAACATAGACACGGTCATTAACAATGAACTGACAGTAAACAGGGAACTAAATACAAATAAATTAACGATACAACGAGGAACACCTGGACAAGACACAAAGGGTTGGAGGGAGCTGATTGGTTAACACTCAAGAATGGGACGACAAGCACAGGTGGACACAATCAGTTGACAAGACAAAGGAACACAAGAAAAAAAAAATGAAACTAAAACCTAAGCCAAAATCAACAAACAGACCATGACACTTTGAATTCGTGGAGGGCAAGAATTGCAAATCACAATCTCAATGTTAAGAAAAAATTCCTTGCCAGCATTACTCCAAGACTCAAAGAGGCCTAATGTCATAAAATCAATATATTTGTTTTTCTATCAGGAATAACGGGATATGATAAAAAAAAAAAATAAAGTACGGTTTCACTTTGGAAATAACTTGCATGTATTTTTCATTGGTCTGTGACTGATTTCTTTGGCAATGTAGGTCCGAAGGGACTTCATCACCGGAGAAGCCGGAGTGGCTCCACCTTTGAGCTTTCAAGAAGAATGCCTCAGCCTGGCAGTACTGGACTTGTGGAGGATAGCAAAGGAGCAGCATCTGAGTGTCAGGGAGCTATGCAAGATCATCAGGTATTTGCACCCCCGCATTTATTCACTGGTTTAATTTGAAGGAAGCAAAAAATTGTATGTTCTCTTTACCCTCAGCTACAAATCTTGCCTTCCTGAGTCACACCGCCACGACATCCAGAAACGCAATCGCCTGGATCGCTATCGAATCAGGAATACTCTCAAGTGTTTCCTAAAGAAGCTCGGAAACATCTCTGTGGACGAGTATAGCCTAAAACTGAAGTACTTGGTTGAAATGGCTGGCATCGTTCCCAACTTGGGAAGTGAGGTGTACCACATAGACGCTGGATCTTCCCATTCCAGTGGAACGTTCACCCATGTGAAGGTCACTGGGGAAATTGGAATTCAAACCAGCAGAAGTTGTTATCCTGACGGTTCCTTGGTGAGCTCAAGATACGATACTTTTCTTGTGACCTGTGCCTATTACTGCCCAAACTACATAAACTGGTCTACGCCCAAGTGTTTAAAAAAACAAAAACATTGATGAATGACCAGAGACATATAATCTAACAGATGAGCTGATTAAAAAGAATAATCTCGAATCATCTTCCTCTGTAGGAGTGGCAGACTTTCTGTGATTTCCAGGACATCATTGCTATCAGTATGAAGCGGGTATCTCATGAGCAGGAAAACCGCAGGATGGTAACTGTGTTTCGTCATGATGACAGATACATGGTAAATCCGTTTTTTGGGGGGTGAATTGTGCCCAAAAAAACTGTAAAATATTAATACATTCCTCTTTGATTTGTACCAAAGGAAACCAATTTCCAGAGTCTGAAAGAAGCGCTCTCATTTGTGTCGCTTGTTGATGGTTACTTCAGACTGACCACAGACTCTAGCCACTACTTCTGTCCCGACACTGTGCCGGAAAGTATTGTAGAGGGTATCAAAAACAATTACCATGGCCCTATCACGTAAGTCCTTTAGACCGATAATTCACCTACTGTACCTAGGAAGAGTTTTCATGACATCTCCAATCAGGTCGGAGTTTGCAGTCGACAAGTTAAAAAAGTCCGGAGTTAAAGATGGAACGTTCCTCCTCCGGCAGAGTCCCAAAGATTTGGATCATTTTTTCCTCACCGTTTGTATTCAGGTAAATTGTGCTTTAACGACATACTCACTTAACAACCAACCTACCAACTACAGTGTATGACTGTAACTATGCCGTCTTTGTTTGTTAAGACACCGCTTGGACTTGATTATAAAGATTGTCTCATTGTCAAGAATGAGCAGTATCGTCTTCCTGGTGTCCCGAAGTTCTTTTCCAGTTTGAGAGAGCTCACCAGCTATTACCAGCAACACAAACTTCTGCTGGATAACGTACCTATCAAGCTCGGCCATTGCTGTCCACCCAAACCCAAAGGTTGTTTTCCCCTGAACCGAATATGCTATGCTTAGGATATGAAGAGCCGAAAATCTGTAAACATTAACAATCTCAAAACCTTCCAATTTTCAGCTTTTCCATGATATATAACAATCGATGTTTTCCCTGCTTCCTCTGTAGAGCTCACAAATCTCATCATCATACGCAACGGCATCTCTGTTGAGGTTCCAGGGTCTCTAACCCCTGAGAGGAAAAAGTTCAGCCATATCCAGTTCCACATGATCAAATATGAAGACCTAAAATGGGTAAGCTATTTTAGCAGTTGATAGCCCATAAACTCAAGTCCCTTATCTCTAGTTTGCTGAATCTTGATGATGCTACTTACCAGGGGGAGAGCCTAGGACGGGGATCCTTTACACGAGTTTTTAAAGGCTCCAAAACCGACGTTCGTGACGGGGAGAAACATGTGACCGATGTTCTCCTGAAAGAACTTGATGGTGGTCACAAGAACTGCTGGGAAGTGAGTTTAACATGATCAGAATAGAAATATTAATCGTTTAATTTCGTGAGCTCTTGATCCAGTTGCATAATTGCTAAGCGTGACATTCACTTTGTATTTTCTGCCATTCAGTCGTTTTTTGAAGCAGCCAGCATTATGAGTCAAATTTCACACAAACACCTCATCTTGGTTTATGGCATCAGCGTCTATGGAACAAAAAGTAAGTTGAAACCTAAATGCAGGTTCTTGTCCTTTGCAACATTTCACTCCATGCTACATACAAATGTGTGACTTGTAGGTTTTTCCAAATGTCTTCAAAAGGGGCTCACACTGTGATCTTATTGGTCGACATTGCTTTTGTCTTTTACTTCTGCCATAATACACATTTTGTCCTGACTTCGAATTACTGAAACCGTGTCCGGTTGTTTTGGATGAACATTTCTGACTTCTTGCTGCTATTAAACCAACCTGAACTGCTCTCTGCAGACGTAATGGTCCAAGAGTTGGTGAAGTATGGCGCCCTCGACCTTTACCTGAAGAGGGGGCAGTCTGTGTCAGTGAGCTGGAAACTTGACGTAGTGAAACAGCTTGCATGCGCCCTCAACTTTCTGGTGATTAGATTTTCAACGTGGATCACGACACACTTAAAAGCATGACCGTTTTCATGAAACGAAATGGTCTTGCAGGAAGAAAAGAACATTGTCCATGGAAATATCTGTGCAAAAAATCTCCTACTGGCCAGAGAAGGTGACACGTCTCAGGGCAGCTCTCCTTTTATCAAGCTAAGTGACCCTGGCATCAGCGTTGCAATGATAGGCAGAGATGGTGAGAAATTGCTATTATTTTCTTGTTGAGAAAAAGTAGACATACTACCAATGGTATGAGATATCCTTTATTGATGCCCAGTTGATAAGTTTGGGAAGGATGTAATCGTGCACATAGAATAGGAATGCTATAAATATTTCACAATAAAGTTGGCAACAGATTACGATTTTGTATTGACGTGATTATTTCAGTTATACTGGACAGAATTCCTTGGGTGGCTCCGGAGGTGTTGGAGGCTTCAGACAAGCTGACCATGGAGTGTGATAAATGGAGCTTTGGTGCCACAGTGTGGGAGATCTTTAACAATGGCAATGCGCCATTGCAAGATTGGGACCTTCAACAGGTAGTACACTTCATAGCCAAGATTAAGTAATAATAATAATAATAATAATAATAATAATAATAATAATAACAACACTTTGATTGGCTGCCAACAAGTCCAACCTGTACCTTAAACTAGTTGACCGGTACGTTTATTGGACACTCAGGATTCCCCCTAGTTGGGTTTGTGAGCGCAGATGGTTGCTTGTCTTTGTGTGCCCTGCGATTGGCTGGAATCCATTTGAGGGTGTACCCCGCCTACTGCCCGAAGACAGCTAGGATAGGCTCCCCCTCCTCCCTCGTGAGGAGAAGCGGCTGAGATAATGGATGGATGGATGCATTTAGCGTTAAAAAAAAGCATAATCTTTCAACTGGAATATTGATTAACATTTAATTTCTTAAAAAGTCATAACTTGTCACTTATCAAATAACCAAACCAAATCAATAACAAAAAACACTCATGCACAAAAAAATGCTTGTCGAATACTGTTTGCTTCCCCAAATCTGTCCACTCGATTAAATCCCAATTTTAACCTGACCACCAATAAGAACACTGCCCCTTGGTGGTTGGCGGTATAATAAGCAAAACATGCAAAGTGAATCATGGGGCTCCAAGGTTAAGATAAAATAGAATAATAAAATAATCTAAACATGAACGATCTTGACATGATGGAAATTTTCTTATTAAACGTGGGACGCAATTGGGCTAACTTCACCCTTTAACCCCAATCTGGTCATCAAATGTTTCACTAGTGGATTGTCTCATGATGTGATGAGCTGAGGTTGTCCTGATTCGAGTCTCGCAATCAGTGGCCACGTAGTTTGAAGCAGGGAAGTGTCAGGGAGAAGTTGAGGGGGAAAAAGAGAAAAATGCAGTCTAGCGGCAACAGGCTGTGGTGTTCTGCGGCAATATCTTCCACGGTCTGCAGGTGAGTGACAGTTCTTTGGTACACCTGGTCAGAAGGGTTTTTGAGCATGGCAGACGTGCACAGCCCAAACCAAGGAAAAGCAGTTCTTAGAAAAAAACGAGACTGCAAGAATTTCATTCACCAGAAGGAAACAATTACCCTTCTGATGATATGACAATAAACACGTTTGAATCTTGAATCTTACTGTATTATAAAACATGCTTGACTTGTATAAATCTTCAAAATGCTCTTGTTTGTAGAAGCAGCAGTTTTACGAGAGTTTCCATCAGCTGCCGCCTTCTCAGTGGACTGAGCTGGCTGAGCTGATCAGCCAGTGTATGAACTACGAGGCGGCCTTTCGACCTTCATGTCGCAGCCTCATCCGTGAGCTCAACAGTCTCATCACATCAGGTGCTGGTGACGTTTATATTCATCGTCAGGTGTCGGCCACGACACACATTGTGACACAGTAGCCCAAACGAGACACTTATGTCTATAAACTACCATGACTGATCGTTTTTATCTGCTTTCCTGTCAGACTATGTTATACTTCACGCCACTGAACCTGTCAACCCAGTGTGTCAAGCATCTAGTCCCACTTTACAGGATCAGACATTATTTGAGGACAGGCACCTCCGGTACATCTCCTTACTGGGAAAGGTACTGGACACATGAAACGACATAAGTCGGCTGCATACCGCAGAAATATGACTACGGGGCAGGGCACCTGACTTACTTTTTTTGTTGTTCGTGCAGTGGCCACTGACCCCTAATTTGAAATTTTAGGGCTGAGAGTGGAAAATTGAGTCGCACACAGTTAATTGATTCGTGAAGCAAATATTCACATTTTGTCTCATTTTCACTATATTTTTGAAATGTGGAGCAGATGTTTGTCAGTGTCAAACAATATTCAAGAATAATTATTTTTACAAATCTGCGAATTTACACACACATGCAGATCAAAGAAAAATTGACTCGCACTGAATAAAACTTTAAAATGACACCGCACCCACGACTCGAGAGCTGCAAAGTTTGGTGAGTTTTCGTTTATGTTTTAAAAATTGCGATTGAACGATCGTAAAATAGAAAAAAATATATAATAATTTCTAGAAAAACAAGAGGGACCTCACAGCTGCTCGGGCTCTAAATATGAATAATTTTAGGTATGAGTAATTTTGGCCTTAACTTTCTATGCTTTGTAGAGATAACTACTGATGAAGTTAATCACCCCCCCCCCGCCCCTCAGGGAAATTTTGGGCGAGTCGAACTGTGTCGTTATGACCCACTGGGAGATGACACAGGCGAGCTGGTTGCTGTAAAGAAGCTCCAACCCAATAAGCAATCAACCTTGGAGGACTTTCGTAGGGAGATCACAACCCTCAGCATGATGTGCTGCGACTTCATCGTCAAGTACCGAGGCGTCTGCTACAGCATGGGTAATGCAAAGCAAGTTGTTTGGCTTGCTCCAAGCTTGCAAATTCTGACAAGGGATTTTATTTATTGTCTTTTTGGCATGATATGATTTGGTTCGGAACTTTGTGATTTAGAGTGCTTGGAGCATTATATGAAAAAAAAAATGGAAACCTCGAATTGTGTTTTCAGGGCGGCTCAACATGAGTTTGGTGATGGAATATTTACCACATGGAAGTCTTATTGTGTACTCAGAAAACAACAGACACAACATCAATACCAGGCGCATGCTACTCTTTGCTTCACAGATCTGTAAAGTAAGACTTTAATATATAAGATGACACACAGTTTCCATCACAAGGTGTGTGTGATTATCATGTTGACGATGGCTGCGATCAATGAATAAGTGAAAAATGTTCACTGTTTGGACACTTACATTTCTAAATGACTTCATGATCGAAGTCTTCCAGCTACGATTAAATGGGAACATAAATTCTGTTTCCATGCCAGTGTTTGAAGACTAATGCTTCTTTGAGGTAATCTGACACAGTGGATGACTGCGAGGATGTTGCTCAACTTCCCGTAACTGATATTGTGCATCTTTTCATCACACAATAGTTGCGACAAAATTAACAGTGCCTCTGCTGGTGGGAGTCCAGTAGTGCACTTCATTTTGACCCAATTGCTTCAAGACTTGATTAATCAACACTGAATTCCACCACTGGATTAGTTAAATGCTTACTAATCAATTAACCTCTTATTATACCTATTTTAAATATATGTAGAATATTTTGGCTTCATCACGGCTCAATCTCACTAATTTCCGACAGTATGGTTTAGTAAAGCCTCATTCACGATCCAGGATGTGTCGGCCTGATGGTAAATAGTTGTGACCGCTTTGGAAATAGTATGTGCAGTATCCTGGCAGTGTGAAACAGTGTCATGATTTTTACAAAAAAGAGGAGCATAAAGTCAAAATGAGTTTTTCTGATTTGTGAGGCAGTGACCGAAGCACCTGGAGTATGTCTTTAAATCAAGTTACAGTATGTCCTATGTGGCAATTATGTTTGCTTCAAGGGCATGGCCTACCTGCAGACATTACGCTATGTGCACCGAGACCTAGCTGCCAGAAATATTCTTGTGGCGAGTGAGTCATTGGTGAAAATTGCTGATTTTGGACTGACCAAGATTGTTCCTTTGGACAAAGAGTACTACCGGGTCAAACAGCCTGGAGAGAGCCCCATCTTCTGGTAGGTTTCTTTGTTTTTCAAAAGATGAAGTGAGGACAGTTAGGTTACTTTTGTTGATTCCATCAAAATATGAATATGAGACAAGATGTTAACATTCAGTTTTCAAGGTTTATGTTCAAGACTGTGATGCTGAGAGAGTGAGCGATTGTCAATTTTCAGAAAAAAAAAAATCCTAAAAATATATTGCTGTATTATTCTAAAATCCTGGTGTACTAGCGAAAAAAATGAGGGGAAATTTGGAATCAGTGCAAAAAAAAATTGAAGGTTGATTTGCGTCTCTGATTGCGTAAAAACAAATTGTAAAAAAGAAAAAAATGTTGACCAATATTATACATCTTTGTTCAATGCAGGTATGCCCCAGAATCCATCAATGAGTTCAGATTTTCCCAAAAGTCAGATGTGTGGAGTTTTGGCATTGTTCTTCATGAGCTCTTTTCCTATTGCGATATGAACTCCAGCCCCAAAAAGGTGGGCCACTCCACTCGTTATCGACCTAACCGATATCAAACCACGCATGGCTAATTGTTCATTCATGCTTGTTTCAGATTTTTATGCAGAAGATTGGAAGCAATGTGCATGGACTATCCATTTCAATGCATCTGCTATGTATCCTCAAGGACAACTGGAGGTTGCCTCCCCCTCCAAACTGCCCACCCAAGGTAAATTCATTTTGCATACGTACCTTCAAATTCCCCAAATTAACCTTATGTTGACTGAAGGTGTTTTGTTCAATCTATTTTCTAATCTTATTTTATTTCTATTTAGATTTACCGGTCTATCTATCTTATTTTGGGCGATAAAACTATGATGATTTGCTTAATTTTAGGTTTGAGCTCACTTTTAGATTAACCCAATTCACATTCTCAAATTTGTAGATATACTTCAAATTGAGTGTAGAACCCCTTTAAAGTTCACAATATCCAATTCAATAACATTGGTATATGCAAAGCAACAGGACAATCTTTTGAATGTCCAGCCATAATGTGTGTTAGGTAGCACACACTGCGCTTTCAAAGTTCAATCAATACAAAGGAAGCAAAAAAAAAAAAAACAGAAAATCCAATTCCATCGCTATCATCACACCCTTCCTTGGGTAAAGATAAAAAAATCAAGGGGATAGGAGCGCTTTGAAAAACTTTCTTATCAACTCAGATCCACCTTTACCATCAGGCATATCCAGCTTTACCCACACAGTCGGATGCAAAATTTAATTTTGCCGGGCATTACATCAGATGTGTGTCGGAATTTTTTGCCTAGTTTGTGCCTCATGAATACATATTGCATCGCGAAACAGGAAAACGCCAAGACAACCGTCAGGTGTGTAATAGAAAATGCCCTCAGTCTGCCAGAACGCCCAACATGGCGCCCAGCGGTCTGACAAATTTCCAAACATGGTAAACTAGGCTTGCCGTGGATTGAAAATGGAGCTGCCGAGCACATACACAACTGTCTACGAAAAGAGAGATAAATGCCTTTGATTGACCAAAATCTTTTTTTACTGCCAATTTCTATGTATCTGCATACAATCTCCCTGAAAATCTTGTCACTTTCACACCAGGTTTATGGATTGATGCGGCAGTGCTGGGTTTACAACTTTGAGGACAGACCGTGTTTTTCCAGCCTAGAGGAGCAAATTGAAATCATCATGCAAGAAGAGGCTTAGAGGATGACAGCCAGAACCTCTCGCACTGCTTCGAAAAATGGCAACACACCATGTTTGCAGCTGCTGAGCTAGCGTTAAGATTCCCCGCACACGGTTTGCAGCAAGATCTTGAACCAGGGGTGTCAAACTCATTTTTGTCGCATGCCACATAGTTACGATTTCCCACCGAAGGTCATTATGACTGTGAAACCATACAGATGTTTAATCTCATATTATTTACATATCGCTGCCGTCGGGCAGAATCCAAAATCGTCGCTTTTGAGGAGACCCCAAAAACAGCATGTTTGTTCAACCATGAACATTATAATACCAAGATTTTTTTCAACACTTGAGATTGGTCAACAATTTGTCAAAATAACGCGTGTGGACTCACCATTAATATAGATGTGTGGGGGGAAAAAAATGAAAATTGTGACAGAGAAGGTTTCAGCCAAACGCCAGCGATATACACAACAAGTGATGGAGAACTAGTTTTGAAATCAGACATGAAGGATAATAATTTGGTCAACTATTGTTCAAGTTATTGTAAAAAGGGGCTTGCTAGCAAAAACAATGTCTTTAAATTTTTCGATAAACCTTTAGCAGGAATCATGGAAATTGACGGACAAGAATTAGTTTGCTTCCACGGGCCACATAAAATGAAATGGCAGGTTGGATCTGACCCTCGGTCCTTGAGTACAACACCCATGATCTAAGCGGTTAAAACACACACACACATACACACACACACACATTGAAGTAAAATGCGTCAGTAATCTTGTCTTTCCCTTTTTTTGTACTGGAGTGTTTAGATTTTGAGGACTGCTGCTGTGTCTCAATAAAGTCATTTTAAGAAGACATGATTGGAATTTTGTTAAATTGGCTTTAGGGCGCATGAATAACAGTTGGAAACGGCTGATTTTAATCACCTGTGGGCCTTCAAGTGCATCCAAACTGGATAGTGAGAACGCAACAGACATAGTGGAGAGGTAGATGGAGAGAAAAGAACACACTTAGACTTTGCTTTAAAAACTCTTATCAACACAATTCTTGAGTTTATTTTTTTTTTTTAAATGCCTCATAGTCGCAATCCCGCCTCCGTTGTTAAGTCATCTGCGTGTTTTGGATACAGTGGTATTTAGTGCTGCACTGTAATACTCCAATCTGATTGGACAAAAACTCTAAAACAGTGGTTGTTTTTACATCAAGGACCACCTCACGAAATAACATAGCCAAATAATTCAATTAAAATGCATTGCACAATAAAGTTAAGTTAGAAAATAAGTACCTAAATACGTTAGAAAACAATCAGTTCTAAAAGATTAAATTCAAATATATTGTGCGCGGAAGGGGCAGCATAGTGGATGACTGGTTAGCACGATGGCCTCACAGTACAGAGGTCGCGAGATCGATTCCGGCTCCAGCCTTCCTGTGTGGAGTTTGCATATTCTCCCTACGCGTGTGTTTTTTTTTCCGGGTACTCCGGTTTCCTCCCACATTCCAAAAACATGCATGGGAGGTTGATTGGACACTATAAATTACCCCTAGGTGTGAAGAAGATAGCTGGGATAGGCTCCAGCACCCCCTGCGACCCTTGTGAGGAGTAGCGGTAGAGGTAATGGATGGATGGATGAGCTTAAAAGCTAAAAATGCAACTAACTGTCCATAGGGAGTGAGTCTTCCACATATACCACTAGAGGGAACTAGCGTAACACTGTTTTCGTGTTCATGTACGCGTACGTGTGTGAAATTCCGACAGAATCAGAATCAGAATGCCCTTTATTTTCACTGTACTCAGTGTACAACGAGATTGGAGAGCTCCTATCTCCAATGCAATTATAATAAATTATTTAATTAAATATATCAATGAAATTAAATTAAAGATGAAATAATAAATAAATATAAATTACATTTTTTTAGAAAAAGCATTTTTAGGCAGCAGCAAAGACATCAAGCAAGCAATGCACACTCAACTCAGGTTGTTTTTCCATAAAATATTCACAAGGAATCCGTGATGTTGATCACTTACAAAGGTATTTTGTTACAGTTGCTTGTCATAGAGGTTTTTCAGTTTATTGTGGGGAAAGATTACATCACTACATCACACGCCCTTTTTTTATTATAAACCAGAGTCCCACTCATATTTATGTATAAATAAGAAAATGAAGACATTTTATGTGAAATCAAAAGTAAATAGATATATACTATGGCTACATACAGTGTTAACAAATTAAACAACCCCCCTTTTTTGCCACAGGAGTTAGTCTGGCTAACTTTTTCTATATCATTGGCTTACCCATGGTATGGTTTTGCTTAACCCCCCAAAATGATGACTTAATAGTCTTTCTGATTTTTTTTTAACTCAACTGGCGATTGTAGGGATTTGAAAGATGAAATGCACAGAACACAGTATGAAATTAATTCTATTTAATAATCATCAGATTTAAATAGATATTTTCATACAACTGGGTGGAGCAAAAGAAATGGCAGATTAAGTGCAACTGTGACTACTGCCTGCAGAGTCCTAATGATAGGCAAGAGAAAAAAAAAAAAAAAAACACAAAAAAACACGATACAGAGAGTGCAGTGCCCTGTTCCCATTGCAGTTCGCAGTGAAGAACATTACGAATCCCATCATCTTAAATCACAGTAGATCAGAACATAAATCCTTAGACACCCCTGAGATATTATCTAAACTTACTTTTACAAAATTATACATTGTCTTAATTCAAAATAACATGTCAGTACCAGTATATGTATATATATATGTATATATATATATATATAAATATATATATATATATATATATATATACACACGGAAATTCCCTCACATACTATTTAATAGCAAAACAATCCAGGATGATACGATGCATGGTCAGCATATGGACATTCACTTAGTAACAACAAGAACACAAAAAGATGCTTAGCATATTGTCAGGAAGGAAGAAAATCAAACAACAATCCGTTGCTGCGCGGTGACATGATTAATAAATTGGTCTAACATTTATTCAAAACAACCACCAAAATCCACAACAGATTAGATGTGAAAGAAAGTTATGTAAACACATTCCTGCAGCTTCTGATTTTTGGACCACACCCAATATTAACTCTAGATGTAAAATTTTCAGTTCTATTTGATAGATCAAAATAGTACGATGCTTTTCATCCCATCACTTCAGGAAACTTTCGATGTCACAGTGATTGTCTAGTAATCGCTCATGTGCAACAAGGAAATCGCGATTGAGTTTTAACTTTGTTTGAATTTGCACACAACGTTAATGTCTTTGCAGTTTAATTGTAGTTGTTGAACGCTGAATTGCACAGTTCCAGACAGAAACAAAGCCACTCCAGTGAACAGAAGAAGCAGTATCGAAGGGCACTTAAACTAAAACTTGTACCGGAAAACAACTGCATTAAATAAATAACGAATTGGCTGCATCTGAGGAGTTGATGATTAACAAGTTCAGAGGATCTCACTTATTTGTTGGTGACAAACTAATGGTTGTCTTTTGGAATACAGTACACAGAAAGGTGAAACACTCAAACTAATTAGTGTGGCTGATTGATTGTGGGTGGGCAAGTATGGCCAACAGGCCACATACATGCTTTGTTCTTTAAACTGCCCTGCCAAGCATTTACTAGTGATGGGAAAATGAAGCTTCAAATTTGCTTCATGAACCAGTTGTTGTATTTTTGAGTCCTGTAGATGGCACTGTTGGTTTAAATGAAGGGTTTAAAAAATGGCCAGTCAGTTTGCTTTCAGCCCAATGTTGAACAGAGAGTGACATCTACTGGAGTCCAAAAGAACTACAACTGGTTCATGAAGCCGATTTGAAGCTTCATTTACCCATCACTAGCATTTACATCAAGAGCCCTGTAATTGTTATTTTTTGTCATCTAAAATAGGTCGAGTAAAAATGTTTGATTTTTTTTTATTTATTTGTTGTCTTTTTTATGCACTACCATAAATAAATAAAAAACATCAGTGTAATAAAAACATTTTTCTTTAAAGAAACCATACAAATGTCATATGCATATTTTCTCTTGTTTTTTCCTCAGGTTTTTAGTGAAGCAATGATTCAAGCTTATGTCGTTGAACATTTCACACATTTAAATAAGTGCTCCAAACATTTTTCTAGAGAACAAGTTGACCTGATTTTTCCGGTAACAACTGCTCGACCACACAAGACCGACGGCCTAGCCAGGTTATTACCAGTCAGCGTCACCAAAATGCAAAGCTCAGCTCACGCCATGAAGACGCCGAGGATCTTATCTGTGCTGCACTAGAATCCAGCAAACGAGAGCAATTTGCTTTCACCTGAGAGCCGCAGTTGACTGAAGCTGCTTCCCAGATTGAGCGCATTTGAGAGCAGGGTCGTGTATTCTATGCCACATGAGGTACAGCTGAGCTGGGAGGAAGCGGTGAACCAGCAGCATATCTTTATAGTAGCAAGGGTCGTGTGGGTCTATATTCCTGCCGTGGATGTGCAGTCCTGATGTCTTCACCCCCATGTGCGAGTTTGGTGCGAGCCCCGCTTTAGCCAGACACATCCCAAAGTAAACATCATCGATAGGAAGAATGGTAATGGAACGGGACATCTTGCGTATGACTAAAGCTGTGTAGCATGACAACAAGAAGCCACCGCCCCCACAGTAAGGGGGGTATGAGTTTGACTCATGCACCTGAACTGGGACGTAATACTTGCTCCCAGGTGACCTAATGGGCCCTACATTCTGGATCAGATGCCCGGTGAAGAGGTGTTTGCGTCCATCGTTGCCTTTAAGACTCTGGAGGAACTCCACCATATTGCCTGCGTTAACAAAAACGTCATCGTCACCGTTGAACAAAAAGCGAGCGTTCCGACAGTTTCTTTCCAACCAGTCCAGGAAAAGGACTTGCTTCAAGGTGAGGTTATAGAAGGAGTCCGTAAAGTCCCACTGGAGAATGTCTTTGTATTCGCGCTGCTCAGCTTCGAGGAGTTTGTTCAGCCTCATCTTCTCAAAGCCTTGATTCGTCGTACCCGAGAGGAAGACCCTTCGGACCGAAACCCCGTTGTATAATTGCTCCTGCGCCCAAGTCTTGCGGAGCACCTCTCGCCGCTCGTAGTTCGCAGGAGAGCTTTTAATGACCAGTAGGAGGAATACGTCCGCCGACAGGTCAACTCCGCCACATTTATCGGGAACGTCCAGTATTATGGGGAAGTGGCGACAGTGGCGATGGTACAGAAAGTCTTGAATAGAATTCGGAAGAGTGGCAAAATCTGACATTTGGGCTACAGACATGTTTTGATGACAAACTGTGCTCGTCCAAAAGGTTTTGGACTGGATGACCGGTTCTGCAACGCCATTGTGATTCATGTTCGTGCTCGCTTGGAGGCGAATGTTCTTTTGATCAGAAAAATCCATGAGGAGAGGGATGAGCAACACATTTAGAACGCCAAGCAGCACGCATATCCCAAATTTCAAGCGTGTCATCCTCAGAACTCTGCTGAGAAAAAAAAAAAAACACATGACACAATTTATTTACACTCATAATTAAATGTGAGCAATCAGTCTCCGTGGTATCTGTCCTTCTCGTCTATGTACTAAAATAAACTCATTAGCTGATCAACCGCTGGGTATTTTTACAATGAAATCCCTTTTAGTCAGAGTTCCAAACAATCAAACGTTAACCCAATCACATTTTCCCTTTGAAATTGTATCGCATTTTACATACAATATACAGTAGGTTGAGCTAATACAATAAAATACAACTTTATTTATATAGCGCATTTCACAACAGCTGGAGCTGTGACAAAGCGCTTTCCATATGTTGTAATAAAAATTTGCAGGGAATTAGAACACCAACTTAAACACATAAATCACTAGCTAAACATCCAATTATTGTTCTGTTCTCACGCATACGCTGCTGACAAACTCTAAACTTAAAGGGCATAGTGACTCAGTCCGGGAAATGTTCGCCTGACTTCTGTGTGGGTCGCGTGGTTTCAGTTTCCATTAAGTGAGAGTGTGAATGGTTGTCTGTCTCTACATGTGCTCTGTGAATGACTGTGGTGATCGGCCCAGGTGGGTGTAGTTCAATCAAAATCAGTTGGGATAAGGTCCAGCTCCTGTGGCCTTGAGCAAAAAAAAAAAATAAAAATAATAAAATGGATGGATGGATGTTGAACCAGCCAATCCTGACCTCATTTTTTAATTTTGACAATATAACTAAAGTGCGTGTTTGTGTAATTTGGAGGGCACCTTGCTTACAATGCTCATGTTGACCACTGTTGACCACAATGAGTTCTAAAATTTGACAGAGGTGCAAGACCTGGAGCAGATGGATGGAGTGTTTTGGTAACCTCACCTCATCGGAGAAAAAAAATACATTTAATTTAGAATGAAAATGAACAAAAGCATTACAACAAAATAAATGTCTTTGAACAACCACAGTATTTAGAAAATAAAACAAAACAACAGCAATTCGAATGAATTTGGAATTGACAAAAAAATCTAGTAAAAGATATTTTATCATTCTGATTGCTGCAGTATAGGCCAAAGAGAGGCAATGGAGCCAATTCAAGGATGAATATGGTGCTTAATTGACATAAAAATGTTCACCAAAAAGCAATACAATACAATACAACTTTATTTATATTGCGCATTTCGCAACAGCTGAGGCTGTATATCAAAGCGCTTTCCATGTGGTGTTAGAGGAATTAGCAGGAAATTAAAACACAAATAGTAACTTGTTGGTTTATTCGCAGTTTTGCTCACCAGACTCGCAGTACGTTGTGGCTTCTTTCAGATGGTAAAGTCCCAGTATTGATGTTTTTCTCCTGGCTTCAGTGGAATTCTGGGCCCATAAACTCTTGGCGCAGTGATTCTACGCAGAAATACAGTAGCATTACATTTGTTGCTATCATCCTTGTTAATAAATGAGAATGTATAGTCAATATGTAGATATGGTAGGAAATTTGAGGACATGACGATATCTGTTCTGCAACTCCACAGGATATGATAACCCACCCCAAAAAAACTGTCACGCAGCCACCAAAAAAAACAAACTTCAATTTCAAGCCACAAACAGCACTTTAGGCACCGATATGACACTTTATTACGGAAGAGGATTTGTACGGAAATTGACTTATTTGATATTTTATTGTAAAACGTGTCAACTTTCTCTCCAAATCGACCGCGATCGTCCTCAATTACAGTTTTTTCCCTTGTTACTCGAGGTATCTCGATAATTTAAGGTCATTTTTAATATGGAACAAGTTTCTTCGAAATTGGAGCCACTACAAATTTTCCTTTAAACACCGACATTCAAACAGACCATTAGTGTCGCCGTTATAAAAATAAAAATAAATAAATACATAAAAAACGGAGCGTTATCAATAGCTTCCGCTATTCGAATATTTTTAACAGGGGCCCATAATAAATAGTAATATGTTACAAAGAAATGCACGAGTGTACTTACATTGAGGGTGCTTCCTCGGCGCGGACGTATACGGTTTGTTTGTGCGCGCGCGTGCGCGTGTGTTAAAGTACAGCCACTTCACAGTCACCCTTTGAAAGGGTGGGGCCAGATGACTGTCGACCACACTGTAAAAAATGGGGAGCGATATTAACTTGAACAAAATCTAGTCAAGTTTTTCTCACTCAGACATTCTAAGTAAAGAGCTTTTGAGTAAATTTCACTCGTTTATTGAATAAAACAACAGCCACGGGGAAGTTAGCTTTTCGAATTGCCCATTTGATACACGTTTATTCAATGTGATTCAGGACTGAAGCGACAACCTCTAACTTTGGAGACGGCTGCGCTACACCTGCTCCACCGGTCTGCGACGAAGAGTGAGTATATTCCTGGTACTATCTCCAAAACGAAGCCAAAAACAGCTGGTAGGATTCGGGGATTTGCACCTGACACCAAAATAATATTTATACACCGTAGCAGTGGCAATCCACAGTTGTAGAGTGGCCGTCTTCCAACCTTGCGGTAATGGGTTCGATCCTCTACCGCATTGAGCTCCTTTGTGTGTACAAAAACGTGTAGTGGGTTCAAACTTGGAGTGACTTTTTAATTGTATTGAATTTTTAAAATGTACTCAGAAACTCTTCTTGTCAATATCGCTCCTCATTTTTTACAGTGCAGGCTTTCTCATGTGGATGACTTGAAAGTGCCACAATTAAATAAATAAATAAATGCACCTTGTTTCATTAAAATTGTCATTAATTAATTAAATGTTGTATTTATTAATTAAATAAAGCAAGACTGGTTTCATTATTTATTACACACGAGTCCATGCAATAATCGATGCTTCAATGTACGCAAGGAAAATGCGTTGATAAGGTCATTCATTTAACACAAAGTGAATATAATTTTTTACAACCAAGTGTGCAAGGAATTGACATTGAATGTCACTATTTTACACTCACCCTAAAGTTGTGGTTTGTTCAAAATTAAGCCAGTAAAATAAAAACAGTCCAACATAAATCAAACAAGTGTGTTAAATGTGACACATGTTCAACTACTGCATGGGAACACAAACACACATAAGACAAGGATTAATGTCCTCAAAACCATCCATCCTTTCATTATGTTAGCCCTTCATCCTCACAAAGTGTACTGAAGCCTATCCCAGCGCCGTTTATTTTATGCATAATATATTTTAAATTAAAAGGTTGATTAATCGATAATCTTTATTTACTTTCCTGCCAAAAAAACAGCATTGGCCTTAAAAACTCAATATCGGTCGAGAGCTAAAAAAGTAAATCATCCCTCTCTGGCCCTATTTTATTCCTCTCACTTGACTTTGATTATTATTTGTCACACCCACGACAAGAATAGTACTGTCTGAGACTGTTGTGGCAAAAGGCACGACTGAAGAAGTATGTCAATCATTTGCCGTGCAGACGCATGGGGACGTTCAGCAGCCTCGCTTTCCATTGGACATGTTTGGTTAAAAAAACAAGGAAATTTCAAATGAGTGGGCTTGGCGTTGCCTTCCATTTAAATTCTATGCTTTCAGAGATAAAATTCCGCGCCAACGTTTGCGGTGGAAGGCAGTCTCCAAGTGTCCACTTCACAGATCTGTGATCTGATTGGCTAATCGACCACCCATGTAGGGCTGCTTTCAGTTACAGCTTGCAGATCTGCTTTGTGTGCCTCAACCTGCCGCAGCTCTCAAGCAAATTAGTGTCTTCTTCCACCATGTCAAGGACTATTAGTTTGTGACAAAAGTCAGCTGTGTTCGTGCCCATAATGATGAAAAACGCCACTTTTTAAATATGCCAAGCTGCTCTGCCTTGCACTGGTGTAGGAAGATACCACAAATTCTTGCCTGGCCCTGTACACATTAACACAGCGCCTTAAGCCAGACTTGTGACCCCCACCCTTTTTTTTTTTTTTTTTTTACACCACTCCAACATTAACTCATGCCAGCAATGCATGTGCTAAGATTGTCTTGTGGTGCCAAAGATCCCAGGGAAGGTGGGGTGGGTAGAGCAGTTGAAACCTCCCATTTTGAGGATGACACCAGCACATGTTATACATGCAGTATATTTCCCTCGGAAAACCTGACAGGATCACTCTTGACGTCATTCAGAAGAAAAAGCGAGACATGGAGGAAAACAGAACATGAGAAGAACAGGCCGAATTTGTTCTTCAATCAATAGATCCCGTTCGAATCATGTTTTGAAATAGAATATAATGTACAGGAATGGCGCTCCGATCGATCAGCCATCAATCGGGATCAAAGTTAATGACTGTCTTTTATTGCCAATCACGTAAAAACGATCAGCCACATCTTATAATTCCAGACCAGCCTGTATGCAGTGTAGCTTCCCTGCCCGCTTTACTTCAGTCTGCACATGTTAGAGATCAAACCAGTTACAAAATCATCATATATGTTGGTTCATTTTGCGCACTGTCAATTTTAAATAATGTCAACTGTACAACAATTTCTTAAACACATATTTCTCGCTGGCGTAAGTACTAAATATCAGTCCATAGTTATGGATGGCATTTTTTTTTTTTTTACAAATTCTTACCCTATCGTAAGTGTTGAGTGGTATTATCAAGTTTCCCACAAATTACTTTTTATAATGCTTCAAAGAAATAGTTAAGAATTGGTCCTTATTGTAATTTATGTAGACAATGAATGTATTGTTTATATATACACTATTGTCATCATCACACATAGTTCCTTTCATGTACAGGCACTGATTATTTCAAAACTCAAGTTGGAACTTTGCTTCTCAACCATCGGTTGAATGAGGAATGTCATTGGATGCTTCGGAACGACTGTCCTCTCCCTCTCTGGGGTTAAACCACGTGTCCATCCTGTGCCGAAGGCGCCTGCTGAGCTGCAAGCGCCGTTGGGCCGAGATTGTGTTGTACTCTTGGGCCTTTAGTTTTGCATAGTAATCTGAGAATTTGTTAAAAAGGAAGGAGATGGGCATTCCGTTCAAGATGATTCCGAAGGAGATGCAGCCAAAGGCCACGATGCGGCCTAGGATCGTCACGGGGACCACATCCCCGTAGCCCACAGTGGAGATGCTGACCTAAGATAGAAAAAAAAAAGGAACGGCCGAGTTATTTCTTCTCATAAAAATGTTTCATTCAAAACACTTATGTACTTCCGGGTCATCTTTACAAATAAATGAAAGCAACAAAGAAGATGCGTTTTTTTTTTTATTTTACTTTGAACTTGGCTTGAAATAGAAAGACATAAAATCACTTCTTGATATTAAGCACGGTATTCAAACAAACAAAAGACATCTGGAGCGTGTGCTAAACAAAAGAGGACCATCAGAGGCTAGAGTAGCCAAACTGACCAGGAAGTAAACGCACATTTAAAAAAAATGTGTTTCCTCTGTCGCAAAAAAATGCGCATTATCTTGCAATCTTTGCAAAGTTTTTTTTTGTTTTTTTTCCCATACATCCAATAGACCAGGCGTGGGCAAACTACAGCCCGGGGGCCACATGCGGCCCGTTAGACGTTTTAATCTGGCCCGCCGAATTTGAAAAAAATTAAATGAATAAACCTTGTTAATGTTTTATTTTCTAAACACTGTGGTGTGTCAAACACAGATATTTCGTTGTCATGCTTTTGTTCATTTTCATTCTAAATTAAATGTATTTTTTTTCTCCGATGAGGTGCGATTACCAAAACACTCCATCCATCTGCTCCTAGGCCTCTCTGTCAAATTTTAGAACCCATTGTGGCCCGCCAATTAAAAAGTTTGCCCACCCCTGCAATAGACACTGGCTGCTCTTCGAGTTGGTGCTACGCAGAACATTCCCTCAACTTGTTCCAGAAAGGAAGTTGTCAAATAATCACTTCACCTGATGATAAATACCGGTGTATGTCTACAGTATCTATACTCACTGCAGCCCACCACCAGGCGTACGGAATACTGCTGATGGGCGAACCCTCCGTCTCCCTCTCGGCCGAATGCAGGAGAGCAGAGAAAGTAAAGATTCCCATGGCAATGAAGAGCAAAATGCACGAGGCCTGCTGGTAACATTGGCGCAGCGTGAACCCGAAGGCCCTCATGCCGGTTGAGTGGCGGGCTAACTTTAAAATGCGAAAGATCCTCAGCAGTTTGACTACTTTAAGGACATGACTTAACTTGCTGACACTCGCCAGGGTCCTGAGGTCCTCGTGCGTGCTGCCGTCCACCCCCGAGCCAAAAGCGGCTTCCAAGATGATCTGGGCGAAATAAGGCATGACTGCCACCATGTCTACAAAGTTGAGCCCACTGCTCAAAAAGATTTGGAGGTTTGGCGTGGTGGCAAGGCGAGTTAAATACTCCAAAGCAAAGAACACAATGGTGACGATCTCCACCCACTCCATGGGGGGTTTTCCCCCAACTCGATAGTTTTGAAGCTCCTCCACCGTGTTGAGGGACATTGCCACGATAGAAAAGAGAACAAAGAGGTTGGAAAGCACGCTGAACGCTTTGGCATGAATTGAAGAGTAAGGATTCTCCACGATGTCCCAAAGGCTTTTTCGAATCTTCCCAAACAACATATCCTCGAATAGCTCCTCGTCATACTTGACCTCGATCTCAGCCAGCAGTTCCCTTTCCACCTTCAGGTTGTCCTTCATTTCATCCACCTTCTCCTCAAACACCATGCAGCAGCAGCGCGTGGTGTCCTTTAGGCTCAAGCCCCAGTATGCAATCTCCTCCTCAAAGTTGATCGGGCACATTTCTCGGATGACCCACAGCTCTCCGCTGGCATAAAAATGGAAGATGTGGTGGAAAAAAGCAGGATCGTGATCAAAGAAGAATTCATTGTTTTTGACTGAGTAGTCATCGCAGAGTGTGATGAGTCGGGCTCTGTCTGTGCTTGCCGCCAGGGAGCCGATGCGAGTGTGAGGATATTTCATGGCGCACTTTTTGGGGATGTGGAAAAGTTTGCCACCCACGTTAACTTTGATGCAATGATGCTGTTTGGGTTTCTCTTCCCCAGCAGGGCACTCAGGAGCGTCCAGGTTCTCCAGAGAGCTCCACGCTTTCACTGCATTTTCCTGAGAAAACGGAAACGTCTTCTTGTCTCCTCCGCATTTTGACAGGCAGTTGATCGTGCTTCGTCGGCTTTGCAGACGTCTCTGCTGCTGAGCGCAGTCTACAGCCATTGCTCCTGCAGTTAAAAGCAGGAAGTCAGCCTTGGCGACACCGAACAAAAAAAGGAGAAAAGCACAACAGGAAATCCGGCAGGAAAGTGAGCGTCACGGCACATGTTAACTTGCAGAGTGGTCAAAAAAAAAAAAAAATCCATGTGTTCCTGGTTGCACCGATATGTAAGAAAAGACAGTCTTTCCTGTTTACTGGGGACTATCTTCCTGCGCAGTCACCTCGCTGAGGACACAAAGACTTTTGATGTGTTAGTAAGAACAGTCACCAGGAGTAAACGTTTGAGCCACCTAATCTTATTGGTGAGTCTCCAGGTTTCCTTAAGAAGTTGTAAATATAGTGGGAGTGGCAGGGATTAGCAAACAAAGTTGATTTAAGGATTTCCAAGGGCTAACACAAAGGGCCAGATGAGGGCCTGTGCTTTCAACTGTTCCCCTTTAAAATCAGATATTCCCATTTTTGTCTAAAACTTATAAGAACGCAATTATATATATTCACAGTTGTGGAGGGATTCCCCATCTTTCACAAATGTGAGACCGCCTCCATTTTTAAAAAAAAATCCATTTCTAGCTACATTACTTCAGTGGTTTCCCGTGAAGAAATGATAATGATATAATAATACTGATGTTTATCATGACTAAGTCCAAGGATCAGTGATTGTACATGAGGGTGTGTCACCTACAGGCAACATGCAGCTGGAACTGAGACAACAACACAGTTATAATCAAGACAATATTTTTACTATTTTTTATAGCGCTCCTCTATTTGATGCCCACACCTTTGATTAAAGCATCATTTTCAATGTCAGTAAATTTGGAAAGATAATTTAAAATGCATTTGGATCTTTTGTTTGTAAATGTGCTTAAATATTGTCAATATATGTTCTTTTAATAATTCCTAGAAGCTTTTGTTGTTCTCTTAGCTTTGCATGTTTGTTTGAACCTAAATACTCCCCCCTATGGTTGAGATTATATTTTCAACTTCATCTGAACCATTTTGCATGCTACTCAAAGCACAAAAATATTATTTTAAAAAAACATGAAATTTAAAAAAAAAAAAAAAATGTGAACAAGGCTGACAGTGTGTTACCGCTGCTCTCAAGACAGCTTCCGGGCAAGCTTTGCTGCTGAATATATTAGCTTTATGAACCATGACCATGCATGCTTTATTGATGATGACATCACAACCAACACTTTATTTTTGCAGAAAAACCCGAGCAATTTAAACAGTACCTCTTGCTTCACGCTTATGTTGGGTAAAACTAGAGATGCTTAACTTAAACCACATCAAGCAGCCCAGGTGAGTGGATGACAGGAAATATGCAATATGACTTACTGGACCAGGTTCATCAATCCATTTTCTGAATCGCTTATTCTCATTAGGTTCCAGAAAGTGACATAGAAGAAGCCAGGCACAAGGTAATCATATTCAAAAGAGGAATCACAGGTCAACAGCAATAAAGCAATGCCAGTGGTCCCAAAAAGGAATCCTGAGGCACACCACATATAGGGTGGCTAACCAAGGAGCGTGTAGAAACAAACCAAAAGCATGATCTAGGACACAACTAGCGAGTTTTTGTTTTGAATAACATGATTACCGATTAGGATCAGAAACACAGGAAAGTGTTTTCACAATCAACAGGATGTTGTGTGATTACAAGGATGTATTTGTATACCAGGAAATGAAGAGAAAGAAATACCCAAGAAAAAACACAACTTTAATAGAATTGTTTTTTTTTTTACAGTCAGTTTCATTCATGGTGCAAATAGAAAAGTGCAACAGCACATGTGTAAATAAAAGCCTCTCTTAATAAATTACAAAACAGCAGTTTGTACCATAATTTTGTTGATGCTTAGTTTCAGACTGATCCGATTGGTATGCTCAATGCAATTTTAACAAATATCAAGCAAACTCACAATTTTCAAACAACAAAGCTTGTATAGAGAAACATAGCAGTCTGTTCCGCATGCAAAGTGAGAGTCCCGCTTGGTATTAAGTGAAGACCAAACAAACAGAAAACTGCACACAATAACAACTGTGAGTCACAAGATGCTTATCAAAACATCTCTGAGATGACATGATTATAAATTGGATGCTATTTTGGCAATGAAAACAATGTAACATTTAAAGAACCGTAATGTATGTCGATATTCAGGAGTGAAGGCACCTTCACTTCGCACAAATCATTACAAAAAAAAAAAAAGAAACACTTAAGGTATAAATTTCCAGTATAAGTTCCAGCGCAGGTTTTGCAACTGCCACTGAAAAAAAAACAGCAAAAAATGAGACAAACCTCACAAGTGAGAACATTAATTCCTGGGGTCAGAGTTGAACATTTTCAAGTATCAAACCAAGACAAGCAGATTTCAGCACTTAATGAAAAAGATTTACCTGCATCAGAGCTACAGCTAAAACACTGCTGCTAAGTTTTGAGCAATAAACTTTAGAATCAAGAAACAAAAAGGCCTTGAGAGCATTCCTATGACTTTTCTAAGTACAAGTCAAGTCAAGAGGTGAAAGTAATCAAAGCCAATGTGCGAATGACATTTTGGCTCGTCAAAACACGTATTGAAAACCTAAAGTCAGTTCTTTTTGGAACCCGCAATGAGAACTGGGCCACAGTCGAATTATCGGCTGGTCGTCGCAGCAGCTCGCCGGGGTGTTGTGACGATGTGGGGCAGAGGCGTCCGGCCATCTGTGTCACAGCCAGTGTCTTCATTCAAGTCCAAGTCCAGCTTAAGAGTTTCCTGGCGGAGGAGATGGCATGGCTTAGTTGACATAGTGAACCGCATTAAGCTTTTAAGACTGGCATAGAAGAGTCAAACGGCATTTATGGGACACTTTGTTAAAGAAAACACTCAACTCACTTTTGGAATAAACACAATAGAGTAGAAGGTTGAATTGAGATTCCATGCTTTCTTCATCAAACCCTTCTTACTGTTATTTTTTATTTTTGTAGATAAAGACTTTTACTTTTCAACTTCCGTGTCATGTCTGCAAGTTCTGCTCCTCAACTTGACAAATTGATTAAATCCATTCCAGGGTGAAAAGGTTTTTTGAAGTAAGAATTAAATGTTATTTACTGTCATGCATCGCTTTCATGATGCATGCTGGACGTATAAGAATGGAGGAAAAATTTGTGTGCTGTTCCATTTAGACTTAATGCATTGCAGTTTTAACATTTAAAAATGTCACAAAAAATATATACAAAACAGTAAACCATTGTTAATAATAAAAAAAAAAATTGTGACATTTTCAAACATGAGTAAACACAGTTAATGTACTGCAATGGTGTACACTTTTTTTACCCATTTAATATTGTTGACTTATTGTCACTTGTGTACCACGTCCATACATAATAAAAATGTATATGACCATATTCTTATGATTTGCCATCACTGTTGTGCTATTGCGAAAAAAACACGACTGTAAGTGATTGAGCTCATTTTATCAAGTGTGAAATGATCCCAATCGTTGGATATTCTGTCTTCAACGCACACTTTCTCACACACACTTTCCTCCTAGCTCACACCTATTGCTATGAGATTCTGTAGTAACGGTCCACGTGGAAAAATAATCGCTGCAATGCAGTCAATTAACAAAAACGTGAACTGCGATATAGCAATGGCCAACTGTATCCTTTTTGACGAAGTTGGAGACTGTAGTGGTCTTTTGTCAATCATGTCAATAAATGGGTACCAAAATGTTTCATGTACAGTAGTGTAGTTCCCGACCTTAATTGTATGGCTCTATTTGGGATTATGTCGAATATTAACTCCGCTTCTGTTCAGCCCAAAGTCGGACTGATGATTTCTCATTTACTCGTGGTTAGGCGTGTCCTTGCCGGTTCCCCCCAAGGTATTAGCTCACATAGTTAACCCCCGCCCAAATGGAGGGGAAAAAAACTTTCAGGAAACATCTGGAAACTGCTCGGGAAAACAATGACGACATTAACAAAGAGAAACATGAGACGATTGTAAGCGGTTTATACAGGACAATAAGTTTTGTCATGTCAAGTACGCATACACCAACTGTTCACTTTGTTTTTTATTTTTTTAATTATATTTTTTATTTGGCCTTAATTTAACCAGGTTGGACCCATTGAGATTAAGAACCTCTGTTTCAAAAAATACCTGGCCTAGGCAGGCAGCAACAAAACCTCAATGTTACAAACATACAATGTACAGCTTCCAAAGCACAGCACTTTTTTTTTTAACATTTTACTGTTTATATATTCATATTGTACCATCATGTGCCATTTTTCTTCTTCAAAAGCATAACAAAAATGTTTTTTGGGGGTGTGAGGGCTGTAACGTATCAATGGCATTTCGATTCATTTCAAAGGGGAGAACTGATCTCACGTGAGTGTATTGTAGTGACATGGTGACAATCAACACTTCAGTGATGCCCTTTCAAATATCTAACAAGCTTATGTGAAATGATATTTCTCCCATATTGTTTGCGCGTGTGCTCTCTTGCCTTGCTGAGACATGCATGTGGACCCTGAATGAGGGGGTCCTGGTATTCTTTGAGCGAGAAGCTGTACACGGTCAGATTCCTGGCGGGCCGCAGCTCCTCTCTCCACCACCACAGAATCGATCCCACCAGCAGCACACTGAGGAACACTGGTAGAAACACACGCACACAACAGTCACAAATGCTCATAGAGGCTTGGGTGACAAAGTTGACATGTATGACACAACTTAGAATTTCTTCTTTAACTGGGGAAATATTCAGATTGCTATAAAGGGAAAAATGAAGCTCAAAAAGCTGAGAGTGGACAGTGTCAAAAGCAAAGCAGAGGCAAGAAGCAGAAGGCAGCTTCTCGGTTGCCTTCCTATATTTAGCCACTAGTGTTCTGTGTAATCAGTCGCGCGACAGCTGCATGAATGCACCATTCCATTTGCATGGTGAATGTTTAGGACTCAGCTTGGCAACCAAGGCAACAGCGTTGTCACAGCCCCATTCCCTGAGCAGGTCAATCTAAAAGCAAGGGCAGCGGGTCTTGCGTTAAATAATCGGCCACTAATTGAGGGATGTTGGAGAGCTGAAGGGGCAGTACCACAATCCCTATAAACACCAAGAGTACGTACTTACTTGCATTGGGCACATTCATGAAGAAGAAAGAAGAAAATGATTCAAATAATAAGGAGGAGACAAATAATAAGGAGACAAATAAGCCCATAATAAGCTGAGGGGATTTGAATAGTAAATTAGCTAGCAAATGATCTTTAAATAAACCTGTGCCGTTAGCATCTCTCACGCGACGGCGTCATGCACAAAATACTTTTTTATGAAAAAGGCCGGAGGGTCGAGCCCGGAACCGTATCAAGATAGCGGCCGGAGGGCGGGGGACTGACGGGCAAAATTGGTAAATCATCATATTCGAGAAACTGAAAATTAATTAGAACACCATGTTCAGACAAGTAAAGGTGCATAGAAAATGCAAATAATTTTTTGGGGGTTAACTCCCCCTTCAGTGGTGGACGACTAGTTCAGTACGACGGCCTCACAGTGCAGAGGTCGTGGGTTGAAGACTGCTGGTATCGGCTCCAGCACCCTCGCGACCCTTGTGAGGAGAATCAGTTCAGATAATGGATGGAACTTCCCCTTTAACAATTTACCACTGAACACGTCATTGCATCATCGCTGTTATTTTCCTCTCAATCTTCTTAGAAGAGTCGTTGCCCCACCAAAAATAAAATTTAAGCTAAAGGAAAAAAAAGCCATGCTAACCAATTAGCGAGAGTATTCCAACAAATCCAGGATCAGACCAACGTGACCCGAGAGTGGTGCAGGAAATAGCAGGAATGCCTTGAGATCCATTGCGCCCCATTTCAGTACAATGGAAGGTGGGAGTCTTGGGAAGGAGATCGACAACACATCCGTGCGTGCACATCCTCCTGGGGTTGCCGCACGCAGCTTTGCCTACACACAAGCGAAACACACGGTTAGTCTTAAAGTAGCGCCTCATATGTTGATGGAACACAGAATAACAACAGCTTTTTATTAACTGCTCATACCGTTAGGTTGAAGAGCAGGCTGAATGATGGCGATGCCGCCTGGTGAGGTGACGTTTGTCAGAAGCAGTTGGAAGTCGCTGCCGCTGTGCTTGTTGGCTCTGCAGACGGAGTGTGTGACTTGATCACTCCAGTACACAAGACCCTTGAATAGAAGACATACGGTGCAAGAAGGAAAAAATGTATTTTAGTTATTTTAACTTTTGTACTTTGTACGAAAAGCTTACGGGAAATAAATGTCACAATTATTTACACAAATTATTTTTCCAATAGAAACAATGCTCTGTATTAAATATGAACCACATTATAGGGAGAAAGACAGAAGAATTATGGTTCAGTGAGTTGTTTGGTTACTAGCGTTTTGGACATAATGTTGCAAAAGGATGGATCCTTATTCATTTAATGTGTTTGTTTTTCACATTTCCACCTAACACTCCAGTTTTCACCGTTTACCTCAAACACCGCCAGACCAAAAGGCTGATCCAGATAGCCGTTTGACTCAACTACTGTTTTGCGGTGACGCCCATCCAGATCCACTCTGGAGATACTTCTCATGCCCCTATCAAGCCAGTACAGCAATTGGCGAGGCATATCTAGGGAGGGGAACCAAATCAAACGGAAACTATGAGGAACTTCAAAGGCACTCGAGTGAGATGCAAGATGTTTCATGAGGTGCTAATTATGAGAAACTTTTTCCTGTTATGATGTTGTACAGAACATTAGAGTCTTAATATATTGTATCCCAATAGATTATGTATCTCATGGCAGGCAATTGCATTATTTAAAAAAAAAAAAAATTCTATAAAAGGAATAAATATCCAACATTGCATTGCACAATTGACATTGCATTTAAACTCCACAAGTGGATGACTAAAGGATCGATCTGTCTATAAACTTACCCAGAGTAAGAGCAACCGGGTGGTATAGCAGAGAAGTGACCAAAGTCATCGTGTCCTGACCATCCAAGCTCCCCCGCACAATTTTGGGTGTGTTGCCACACTGGGCCCAGAAAAGCAGGCTTGAAAAGACAAGTGTTTGGGTTTTGTAGTTTAGTTAGCATTATTTATGATGCATGCTACGCACAAAAAATGTTGGGTAATTCGGCGAACGGCTGAAATTTCAGAATGAATCGAAAATGTACTAGAACCTTTACAGGTAAATTTAGTCCACCTGAACTTGGAGCCAAAAGAGCAGGGAAATTCACATCAGGTGATCATTCCTTAGATATTGTCTTGGTCTTATGATGTCAAAATGTGAGCGGCATGATCAGGACTCTATAAAACGGAAGTTAAGCCCGAAATTTTCCTTACACGAACATGTTGTATGCAGGCCCACTAGTCCAAACATACGATGCAATACCATATTAGCTCATTATTTCCAAAAGAAAAACTGCTTTAAAGCACTGCCACCACCATATAAACTACATATTGTATTGTATCGTAGGTACTGTTTGTTGTTCTTTTGGTGAGACGTAGTGTGTTTTTACATATCTTTTGTAATCGTGGCCATAAAAAGATTCAGCCTTGGTTTTACCAGATTGTCATCCATTTTTCAGTATGATCAAGATAAGAGATTGTCGTCGGGTGAAAATAGCCAGGACATGTCACAAATCCCCGTGGTTGCTTGTTGCTGTTGGCCTCTTGACACCCTCCCAGATCAGTTTTCTTTTAACTGATTTGCTCAGGTTAAACATTAATGGTGGCCAAAGGTTTACAATGATTTCTTGTCCCATTCTTTTCATCTCACAAAATATTTTATTTTATTTTACATCCGCTGTACATAGTATTAACAGCCACAGGGATAACCTATACGTAAAAGAAATATTCATTAAAAAAAATCCTCAAATCCTAATAACTAGCCTTCCTACCCGTGCAGAGGTTCCACCGTAAGTGCACAAGGCTTGTCCAGTCCAGTGATGAGTTGGCGCTGCTGGGAGCCATCAAGCCAGCTGACATAAATGGAATCACTCTCCAAAGTGGTCCAGTACAGAAGATGATGGATCCAATCCAGGGTCAGGCCCGAGACAGGACTGGGAATCTTTAGTACCAACGTGGCGTCCTGGGCTTCTACACTTAGGTGGACCCTGAAATTCATATCAAAACAAATCTAAGGAGTACAGCACTGAAAGGTGTCAAGTTATAGATCAGACTAAACAGCGAAACAAAAGTCAAGCTCCAGTCAAATATTCAGAAACCTAATATTGTATTGGATTGTATAGTATATAATTTATAATTGCAGAAGCTCATGCACCCTGATCACATCCATGCTCTTGTGTTCGACTACTATGTACGCTCGGCCTGAATTAAGTGCATGAGATGTTCAATGCCGGTGAATTTCCCTCCTTCCTCGTCAATTCTCAATGACGTCATCAGCGACTAGTCGGCTTTGACTCAACATTCGTCACATTAACATCAACTTAAATACAACATGTAATGTACTGCGTAAAGTACAATACAAAACAGTATTTTTGACTGTATGCATATGTGTTTTACTTTAAGTTCAAATGAAATTACACATAAAAACACATTTTTATAAAATGAAAATAGTGTATTTTAATACATGTAAACCTATTTATAGAGCGTGAGGAGGTAAAACTTGTTCTATATAGTCTCTATTATTCATGCAATCCCACCTCTGTCAGTCATAATTGACAGCAGCCATAAATGAAGAGAACAAAGTGGCGTATATAAGGACCAAATGTGTCTGGGCTTTTATATTTGCTTTGATCTATGGCCACTACCGGATGTAAGCCAGAGACCGGATTACGAGAACTCCCAGTGTGTTTACAATTGGATTTGACTTGTCCTTGTGCAGGAGTTTGCTTCAACTATCAACGCACACTGTCTGATAACGTTTAGGTCTGTCGTGTGGGCGGACTCTCCTCGAGGTTACCTGTAAATGGACCCCTGTCCTTGCTGGGCCAGGTACAGTATGTTTTTAGAAGCCAAGGCTGCCACGGGCCCCGGTCCTGCTGCATGTACTGCCAACATCCTGGATGTTGCACCACCAAGGCCCATCGCAACAACTCCTTCAGATGTGGACACAAGCAGCTGGGCATCAACCCCTAGAGGGCACATAAAGTACATTAGGGAGATTTAAAAAAAGCAATAAATAATCACAACAGTAGCACATAAACTAGAGCTGAGCGCTTTTAGGTTAGCAATAGTCTGATTCTGGAACAAATATGCAATTCTTTCCCAGACCAGTTTAGGGGAATGAATAGATTTTGCTTTTGACTCTCCACTGACCTTTGTTTTTAGATACAATGTCCACTGATTGATCTATTAAGCCTGATCTTAGAAACATCTCACAACTCCAGACAACAGACTCGAGGCTGGGTGGCACGGCGGGATATTGGTCATGCCATATATACGCCTCCGGTTCCGAAGTTGCGGGTTCGAATCCACATTCCAGCCTTCCATTGTGGAGTTCGTACGTCCTCCCCATGCTTGCGTGGGCTTCCTCTCACACTCCAAAAGTATGCATTTTAGATGAGTGAAGGCTCAAAATTTGCCCTTGGGTGTTCTTGTGAGAGTGAATGTTTGTTTGTCTAAAAGTGCCTTGCAATTACCAGCTGGCACACCAGAGTGTAACCCACCTCGCATCCCTAATGATGACAAATGATGGACCAAATGGATGGATGCGTCCTAGTCCCACAATCAGCTCAGTCAAAGGCAAGGGTTAAACAACTGTTGCTTTTCGTGATAATATCTTGGCTGAAAGATAATGTTTTCAGATGGATTCGTACAGGGAAGTTGTCAGACTCAAAAGGTGGAGCCGCTCTTTGCACAATTCAAGTGTGCCTGAACAAACCTGCTACAGTCAATGACTGACCAAAGGTGCTGTGCAAACACATTGCCAATGGTTAAATCTTGTTCAAACAGCTGGAGCCTCGCTTTTCTGTTTAAGACAGATTGCACTTCTATTGCCTAACACTTCAGGAACCGTGTAGCAACCTGGCATTTTTATTGTTTAGCCCATGACGAGATGAAATCAATTGTTGATGCTGTAAACATGATTTACCATCCCAATGGATTTGACAGGAGGGTGGGCTAGTGGGGGGGCTGCTTACCTTTGGCCTTGCAGTCTCGGCTTGTAGGGGTTAACTGATATCCGTCAAGGCAGCCACAGGAAAGGGTGCCATTAGTGTCAAGGCACATTTGATCGCAATAGTCGCTCTCGAGGCACATGTCCACTTCTGTGTGACGAAACAGAAATATCGTGTAAGGATAGATGTAAGGTGGACTTCCACCACTCGCTACCGTGCTTCTGAACAAAAACTGCTTCAAAGGGTTAATTGTTAGTCTGAGACTTCCAACATAAGACTCACTAAAGTAATCAAATACTAATACAGAGAGCGCCTCTATATTGCGGCTCATTGTTTAAGGCCCCTCGCTCCATTGCTGACTTTAAAGCAATTCTTTTTTTTATGGGTTTTTATGGTATACAGTATGGGCAAGTCTTTGAGTTGCGTCCTTAGTAAGTAGCTGAAACTTTGATGGGCAGTGCTGAGATCTTTGGAAAGAATACGGTGTAATAAGAGGAAGAAAAAAAAAAAAAAAGCAGAACTATTGCCTGCTATTTGTTATTCCAACAGAGAATATTTGCCTGCGAGTGGTGTTGTACACTCTGTTTGTATGTAACAAACAGTAAAAATGTATCATTACTGTGATATCTATGCTAATTTCTGTTAGCAAAGTGTCTACGGTGGTTCAAATTATGTCTTAGCATTAAGCAAACTGACTTTCTCAAGATAAAATTATGCGGTTTGGATGAATATTTTATTGTTTGAATACACAATGCTTTAATTTATTTCCGTTTTACAGTAATATTCAACTGAGAGTGACAATTAAACAGTTTAAATTAAGCTCACTCTTCATTTTATTTGAACAACTGAAACCAGATGTGAGAACAGGCGCTTAAGCAAACATGTTTGTTTTAAGTGTGTTTTAATAAGTTAAAATTTATTTAACATGTGGGAGGGGTAAATCGATTTTTTTTTCCCCCGGTACCGGGGCGGTTTCAGAAATAATTGGGAATTCACACCTTTTATGGTTACTTTCGATTACTGGAGCCCGTTGATGTCTGCACTTGGACAGTTCAAGTAGGATATTTGCAACTTTCCAGCAGTATGGAATACAATACAATACAACTTTATTTATATCGTGCATTTCACAACAGCTGGAGCAGTAAAAAAGGGCTTTCCTTATGCAGTAATATAAATGAGTGGAAGATATGCAGCATAATACACTGCATTGCAAAATGTATTGAGACAGGCCAGGAAGTGACTCACTCACCTTCACAGTGACTATTGCCGACAAGCCTCATGTGGTCAGGACATTCACAGTGGAAACCCATCCCTGTGTCTACACAACGATGAGAACAGCCTCCATTATTGACCAGACACTCGTTCTGCTCTGCAAGGACATATGTGACATCATCAGCACTAGCAAGAAGTATTGCATTGACGGGATGAAGCCGGTTTAACAGAAAAACAAACAAAAAAAAAAAACCCACTGTTGCTTGCACGAGCGGACTGGGTCACATTTTATTGCCATGATAAAAGATGAATATGATGATGATGAACATTCAATGATGTTTTAATTTTGGCACATATAGTAAGAATAATGAAAACAAAGCAAGGGCCACCGTGATGAGGACAACCTAGAGGATGAGTTGTACTGTGCATTACTTAACAAAACTTGGAAAAGGACACGTCAGGTGGACAAAGAAATTATTGGGAGTGTTTTAATACTGCGGTTTCTGCCAATGACTGCAAAAACAACATTATGATTGAATACCATGTTCACATTTGTTTACCTAATCATCTGGCACATGGTGAAGCAAATATTGGGAAAAGCTCTCAGTATGATACATTTTATTGAATTCATACAAATCAATCATTAGAGCACCTCACAGTGGGACTGTGCCGCCCTCTGCTGGCTACCAGGTACATTTGCGTTAGAACACCAACCCATATGGCATGTTTGGGGATACAAAAGATGATAGCTGATATTTACCAATGTATTAATCAGCCCAATTAAAGGGCTCTTTGCACAAAGTAGCATGACATCATAACCGTTGGTGACATTGCAGTTTACCCTTTTCTGATTTGGCAAACGATCACAGCCGAGCCGAGTATGAGCATTTTAAAAGATTGATTTTTTTTTTTTGCACGTTCCAAAAGCAATACAAACAATACCATGAACATTGTCGAGCTCCAACATTAACATTGATCCATCACCTGGTCTCCTGGACACCACAGTGCATGAAAAAACTGAGTTAAAAGGAGAATTAGACTCAAAAGAGAGAGATCGCAGAGCCTTCTCTTACCACAGTTGAGCTCGTCACTGGCATCGGAGCAGTCCGCGTTGTTGTCACACCTCCAAGAGTGGAGGATGCACCGGCCGTCACCACATTCAAACTCGGACGCCTCACAAGAGGGAGCACTCAGCCGGTTGGCTCGCCTCAAACCGCATAACTCCAGGATCTCATCACGCCCGTCTTTGCAGTCCATGTGTCCGTCACACAGCCGGCGCTTGCGCAGACACCCGTCGGCTGGCCCGCAGGAGAAGAGGCCAGAGGCGCAGGTCGGACAGGAGTCCTCGTCGCTGCCGTCGCCGCAGTCGTCCACGCCGTTACACAACAAGCGTGAGGGTAGACATCGTTTGCCGCTGAGGCAGGAGAATTCGTCCTCCTTACACCTCAGCTGACCTGCAAAAAATCTCGGTAAATTCAGCTAAACCCAAAAAGGCTTACATACATCCTTGATTCAAACGGTGAGAAATACCATTTAACTCTAATTTGAAGGTGTTTTGTGAGCAGATTTTCTAAAGGCGATATCACACGTAAACATTCCCCAAAAAGTTAGGTTCTGGGTTTGAATTTCAACTCGGGCTTTTATTTTGTTTTGTCCTTTTTTTTTTAAATTCAATTCATTTTAATTAGATTTTAGAGCAGATTAGTTGGTTTTTCCTTGGTTAGATTTTTCAAGAACAAGCATGTTAGGTTTGGCCCACTGAAGACTTAACTCTACATAGGTACAATGCGAGAATGAATTGTTGCCCGTACCAGCCCTACAATTGGGTCCAGGTTGTAAAACCGAAATCAGCTAGGATATGCTCAAGCCTATCCAATGAAGTCAAAGGTTGACAAAATTGGATGGTGGATGGTTTTGCCTGTTACTATACATGGTCAGCATTTAGATTAAGTAACAAAATATAAAGATACTGTGTTAGAATATAAACAACATTTTGACAAAATAATTGACATTGGATAATTTTCCGTGGCACACTGAATTATCTCACACGGCAATCTAATGTGCCATGGCACACTGGTAGAGAATCATTGTTCTAATCTATACCCTGTGATTGGCTGGCAACCAGTCCAGGGTGTCCTCGGCCTCTCCCCCAAAGTCAGCTGGGATAGGCTCCAGACCACCCCTAACCATAATGATGATAAGCACTAAAGAAAACTCGATTGGTTGAAGTCTTGCGTGATGTCAAGTATGATGATGGCTTTGTTTCACTCACCATTAGTCTATCGTGTTGCCCAATTAATATACATTTTATATACTGTACGAATTACATCTAAAGTATGCATGGGAAAGAAAGAAGGTGTTTCAGAGGGCCACAGGCAAGATTCAAACCCCGATCTTCAGAACTGTGAGGCAGAAGTGGCGCCAGTAGATTTGATATTACGGGTTCAACAAGTGCCTTTGGAATTCATTTAAGAGGATTATTAAGATTTTGCTCACACAGAAACGGAATACAAATTTGGGGGAAGTAATAGGGGTGGCACACGAGAAAATGTTAGTTTTGCATGATTACTAATTTGAATCTGAGCACTCTAAACTCACAAACATCAGTGCCTGTGTTTCTGGTGTCACACAGGAAGTATCATACTCACCACAATGGTGTTCATCTGAGCCGTCATTACAGTCGCTGTGTCGGTTACATACTTTTTCGCTTGGGATGCACGAGCCATCTTTGCACCTGAACTCCAATTGCTCGTGGCAAGCAGGGATCGTGTGACCTGCAGAACCCCAAACATGTACAACTTTTTATTATAATGAAACATCTTACCAGATAACCCTCAAGCAACAGAGACGATGAGGTGTATAAATTATGATTTTCAATCACATGAGCTCATCTAGCTGCGAGCAAGACTCATCAAGTTTACTTCACTTTTAACTCTTTTAATCGATGTAAAGTTGTTCTCATAAATGTGAAATATTGGCAATTTGGGGAGAAAATATTACTGAAGATGAACTGGGACCGTCCAATCATTTTCTTTATTGTTATGTTTTGTCTCATTATTGTGCTATTCTGAAATGCCTTATTTTTTAATTTGATCCCATTTCAAAATTAAACAAACGTGTTCCCTCATCATTCACGGTTTCTTTAAATAATTGTACAACTAAAAATTATTCAGAGGTAACCAAACACAATTTTATAAAGCTACATGTAAGTCACACTATTGAGTTATGCTTCACGTCAGTGTTTTTTTTTTTGTTTGTTTGTTTTTTTCCGTTTGCAATGTTTTCAAGAAATGTAACGTGCCATCGAAATGAGACGCACTGTGACGTCAGTAATGACGTTAGCGTTAAGTTTGCGCATGTCATCTTTCTGCATAAAAAGTAAAATAAAACGATAAAGTGTGTTTCAACGTCTTGTTAGATAATAGAAACTGAAAAAAACGATGAAATCCAAACGCCATTTGCAGCAGCTAAAGTGACATATTCATTCAAACTGTCAGGATTATGTACCCACGTTTCAGTACATGAAATAACAAACACGAAAAAAAAACCACACTACACAAATAAGGAAGTGCACAGCACGCCTAAATAGTCAAAGGACTTACCTAAAATGTTATTTTGGCTGAAGCAAGATATCAAGAGAAATAAACCTCCAAGGTGTCCCATGCTCGTTGATGTCCTAGTCTTGACAATCGGCGCGAAAAGATGACGTCAGAGGCATTTCAGGGATTTGCTTTCGAAAATTGTTTGATAAACTAGTCTGAAGATATTCATGCAACCGGAAAAATTATTATATAGCTAATAGAAAATGGACGGATCGAATGAGAATCCACGAATGTACAAAAATCAGTCATCATCGAAAACTAAACAAAATAAATACAAATAATAAACATTGGAATTTCAAAACGTCATCTTTCTGTGTCGATACATGGATCACAATCCATGCGTTGCAGGAACAACTCATTCCATTGCTGCCACTTTTTACTTTTAAAATATATCTGACTCTGCTGCTACGTTGTGTGATAATAATGCCGCGATTTTCATTACATAATTTAGTCGTTAGGAGTTTTCATGTTATTTGCTTTCCTATTCTATTTTCTTTATTCATTGTAACACGTGCAAACGGGGAGTTGTCCCCAGTTACATTGTATATACACGATACAACGACAAATGTCAATTTATTTATTTTATTATTATTTCTATACTAGCATCTTCAACTGACATAGTTAAATCATTAACTTACAACATTTCTCTTCACTGTTGTGATACTACAGTGTTATTCTGCACCCAAAATATGGCGTCAATTAATTTAAATCCACATTTCATTTCTATTTGGCTTTTCAGCTCTATGACCAGTCCATAAGTGAAAAACCTGCAAATATTTGGGTTAGTTTTTCCAGATGTGTGAGTTCATCTTTAATGCAATTCACTTTCGGCATCATAAATTCATTATGTTCAGGTCACTTTCATAAAAATGCAAAATAATGTGATTGATGAAATGTTTGCATTTTCTTATGTCTTTGAATTTGCTCTATGTACACAATCCAGGCAAATCATCTGTACGTACTGGAAAATTATAGTTAATTACAGTGTCATTGACCCTAAAACAATGTGACCTGTGTTGTATATACAATAATGTGCAGTGGAAACAGTGGATGACAGCTAAAAATGCAATTTAAAACCAAAATAGACAAACAAAAATACTGAATCAGTTTTATTTATGACATTTGTAATATACAACCACACAATTTATTTAATCTCTGCAGGGGTTCTAGGGGTGGACGAGTCGCTAATGCTTGAATGGCCTTTTTGGTCAAGCTCATCAGAGGTACGGCTGGTCAGTGGAGAGCTCTGGTTGCTTATACACTGCACCGGGTGTCACTGGAGGCTTTGTTGCTGCAACAGCTTGGCTGGAAAACAAGTGGAGAAATGATTGGTCTGATTTTTACATAATTATTTCAATTTCTATGTATTGCTTCAGAGGTAAAAAGAGCATTGGAGGTTTGAATTGTTTACCTGCCGGCAGTGAGCGCCTTCTGTGAGGACATGACAACTGTGGCGGGCATGGATTCTCTGCGTCCATCTCTGGTGAAATAGTAGTTGTCTGCAAACTTATGGCTCGGCCCAACGGCCAATTTAGGTGGTGGCTGCGTTCTACAGGAAAAGTTAAGTCAATATGATCTTTACAGTGATGACCTTAACGACCACTAACGCAATAGTAAAATCATTTACTAAAGAAAAATCCTTATAGGCCATGATATAAAAAAACTGGGTAACACTTTATAACAAATACACACCAAATAAGCATTCGATAAGAATTTGTAAATACTGAATTCGTTATTTATAAAGCATGATTTTGACATGAATAATCATTTGCATATAGTGTATGGTCTGTTATGCGCATACAAACTTAATCCTTCATCGTCTCGTAATTTTGGCCGATATATAAAACTCACCTCTTTGCTATCTCTTCATACCGCAGCTGGAGTTTGGCTTGAAGGTCATGCTTGAAATATACATAACAGCACCACATTATAACACTCCTATTAGTATGTTTTTCTTGTCAGTTCATGTTTGCTCTAAAGCTAGATGAGAGACACTTTCAATTGCAGACTAATTAAACCTGTCCTGCGACATACATCGGTGCACTGCGTTTGAACGTTCCTTTGTCATCGCTATTCCCGACTGTTATTCATCACAAGACCGTGTTTCAATCACTTACCCCTGATAGAAAATTTCGAAGCCTTTGAATAATTTTAGTGGCAGTCGCCATGTTTGCTGTTATGAAGGACACGCAGCTTCTTCTGTTTAGTAACTATATTTACTTATCGGCACACTACTGACACCCCCCGGCCAGGGTAGTAAACTGCAGCATTTCTCTGCCCTTGGCAGCTAATCTCCAATTATTCTTTTCCCCACGGCCGGATGTGATAACTATCGAAGCCCCTTTTTTAGTCCCGTATGTTAAAAAAAACCCTGGCGGAAACAGGCTTCGAGAAGTTTTTTTTTCTTTTCCTCTAGCGGGAATGGTCTTCTACCAAAGTAACTTTTTTTAATCTGGCGGGAATGGGTTTCCACACATCTCCGTAGTTTATTCTCCACAATAACATTGTCAAGAGTAGTTTGCAGTTGTTTTAGTTTGTGGGTTATTTCTCTGCTGAAGTTTCAAAAGAAACAATATAGCTGCAACACAAGATTTTGGTCGAAGAGAAATACAAATTTTATTTTTCCCACAAGAATACACAGTACTGGGCGACACCGCCAATATACCATGCAATCAAGTATTACAGATGTGTGCTTGTTTCATGCAGCATGCACTGAACAGAAGAGTCCACAGGATTAAACGTGCGCATTAACAACAATGTGCCAATTAGCTTCTGAAAAATGATCATGTGCACCAGACCTCTTTGTTGGAAGTATGGTGTGATAAATCAAAAACCAATCTCCACATAGTGGTACTCCAGTACCACCTGTAACACTCTTTGCTTCCATGACAGTTTGGTAACTGATGCCATTAATGTTGTTGGCAGCCCCCTGAGATGGATAAATGCGGGTGGATTTTTATGTTTTTTCCACAAAACTCAGTATGTATCCGTATACCATATTTAGACACACAGAATATCCTGTTAAAAAAAAGAACAAGTGTTGGACCTTGCCTTTAACCAAAATAACTTTTTTATCATGGGGAAAATTAAGGACATTACACCCGGTCTTTTTCATATTAAAAAGATTGAGCCATAGTGAAAACAGGGGTAGAACAGGCATAAAGCCAGGTCCATTAAGGGCTGCTTGACTACATTTGGTGTAGAACTACTTGACCTCAACTACGACAGTCCCAACTTTTGTCCAAATAGATTGCTGTCGTACAATTTTGAACTAATCTATCTCCAACTAATCAATTTTTGGTCTTGTGATCATGTTATATCCATATTGAGTAATCTGGTTGAGCGTGCAGTTTATTACTTTTCTCACACATCTGAAGCCTTATGTACCATTTATTTTTAAAGTTGAATCAATATTGATATATTGTCTACTGCCCATAAATACTGTAACTTTAAAATATAAAAAAAGAACACAACCAGTTCAGAAATATCCACTCGTCGTAACAAAAATAACATTTTTCCTGTTGTATTGTAAACAGAGCACAAGTCATCTAGCTTGCCGATGTTGCATTTAGCTTCCTGTATTCAAGAAGAACGGCAAAACATTTAAGGTATGAAGTCTGTACAATACATATCAGGTTTGTAGCAAACAATTTCCTCACACGCTCTCACAAAACATAAGGTTGGTGATGAGGGTAAGAAAGTGTTTGACTCCTTGCCGACGCACACCACTGTACTTTGAGGGGTGGGGGTGTAAAGTGAAGAGCAGATCAGGAAAAACTGCACTGAATTACAGGCAGACTTTGTAGACTCCTTGTGCAACTTGTCACCATTGTCCTTGCATCTCAAGTCCTTTAACATGTTCACAACCGTATGAAAATATACAACATTTATACATAAAATACAAAAACATGTTTAAACAAGCCCTGGTTTCAAATTCAACATTTCTTTTTACCTCCCACACTCAGCCGGAAGTACAAAATGAATGTATGAATACATTAGTGTACTCCCCAACCGCACTGTAAACTTTAGTACCGTTAATGAAGTAGGAACAGGCAAGGTAGCTCACGCTCATTCGTGTGAATAAAGATACAAAAGCATCACTTTTAGCAGTATTTGTTGAACAAGACAGGAAAAACAACATTGTTGAAAGCTAACAAAAGTCCCTTATATCTTGCGGTTGCAAAGAAGACATGGACTTCAATTTGGCTGCTGAAGATTGTTCGTGTCAAACACACGACGCTTTGCATTGAACACATTCAAACATCGGGACATCCGCCCGGTTTCGAGAGCAAACGGCACAGGTGATCTAATTCAAAAGATATGACTTTAGGTACAGGACTTCATCAAAGAATGCTTTTTCACACACACACATCCCCACACACACCAAATGTTAGAACCATGAATTCACACTGCAGAGACCGTGGTCAGTATTTTAACTACAACACAAAGTTTCACTAGTCAGACGACTAATCTAAGTTACATTCTTTTACAATTCTCAAGAACATTACTGCTCCGCTAATAGATGTTTTTAACAAGTGTAACATTGTAAGCAGTTTTCCAGTTCTTTTTTTAATTTGATTGTGCAGTCGAGTGAGGGCAAGGTATGCTGTTGTGTTCTGCTTTGGGAGTCCAAAGCAAAGCAGCAAAAGCTGACTGGTCTGTGATGCACGGATAATTTCCTTTCTTTTTGTATGCACTGAAAGACACATCCACCGTGTTACTCACAGTGTAGACCAGACCAATGGTCCTGGGTGTTTTCACAGGTGTTACTAATTGAAGCTATGTTCAAAAAAGGTGTATGGTGGGGGGAATGAACAAAACATTCTAAAACAACAACTAGCACATTTTGGTCCAATAACAATTCCCAGCATTATCAAATTACTCGGTATCGCAGCAATTTATTTAAAAATATAGCCATTTATAAAAAAATAACATCCAGTCATACAGGCAGAAAGCACATCTTATGTATGCAAAAATGTTGAGCCTTGGCTCTTCAACCATTGAGAACTTACCCCCCCTTGCGGTCAATTACGCACCGTGCTTGACAATTGTAATAAATACGACCAGAAGGTCCACAAAGCAAATATGTACAGTACAAAATTCAAGTAAAATCTGCCACTTTTTCCATCACCCTCAGTGCAGGACAAGCTGTCACTTTTTCTCATGTGCTTTGTGCGGCGTCTCCTGCCTGCACTCTGCCCTCTCATCAGATTGTCCAACTTGAGTGGAACTGGTCGTGTCTTCTTCCTGGCTGCAGCTCCGATCGCCAAGGACGTCCACCTGCTGCTGTGGCTGAGACAAAGAGACGACGGGCTCCTGCTGGGGCTCCTCCCCGTCTGAACACGGCTCCCACTCATCCTGTTCCTCGCTTTCTGTCGAGCCCTGCACGGCGATCTGCGGCACAAGGGTGAACCGCCTCACTGTGGGCACCTGTAGCTCCACCTCCTCATTGTTTTGCGATCCAGCCTTGGCCAGCCAAGTGGTCCTGTGTTGCAGCTGTTTCTGGGTTTGCGTTTGTTGAGCCCCCGGCGTGGCCGCGGCGCTCGTCTTCTCCTCAGGCTCATCGAAGCTCACTTCCTGCACCGCCTCCTGCTTTTTAAAGGAGTCGCGGCGCTCCGAGAGGTTGAGCTTTCGCATGACGACCAATTGCTCTGACCGCTCCAGCCCGGAGTCCCACATCCTCTGGCCGCCCAAGTAGCCACAAAGTCTGGAGTGGTCGACCCCCTGGTGAAAGCCGGTAAAGCCCCCCTCTGCTTCTGAGTCAACAAGCAGCTCCCCTTCACTGTAAAAGGGCACTTCCAATGTGTGCCTGCGGGGAGTGTATGACTTCTTATCAATGTGATACATTCCGGACAGTTTCTCAGCTGACTGGACCCTCTTGAGGAGGGGGGATCGAGGTGGTTCTGCACTGCGGGGCCGTACAATGTGTCTAACAATGGTGGGCGGGGACAGGGTTTTGCCATGGAAAGGATGAAGTGTTTTGGCGAAGCCTGGCAGCGGTGAGGGGGAACGCTGTGGAGAAAGCGGCTGCGCGGAGGAGGAGGAGCAGGCGAGAGGTGAAGGCGGGATGTTGCTGGTTGACTTCCGGCGGCCCACCTTGGTGTAACGTTGTGTGCTGAGCTTGGAACCCAAACCGTGGAGAGAGCTGGGTCGGATGTGTGCGGCAGGGGAACTAGGAGAACTGGAACAAGGAGACGTGCTCTGAGGAGAGTTATCTGGAAAATGGAGAGCAAACGCATACAAAAATGCCAATGTTAAAAACCTGCGCGATATTGTTACAAGTCAACCCACAAATGAGTTTCAACTGTTTCAAATCAGCAACCTCTCTCTTCCGCCTGTGTTTTAGATTTATAAAACAAAATCATGTAAACATCTATTCATCCATTTTCTATACTGATTGTCCTCATTCATTTCTTGTATATATCTCCAAACGACCGATTTAGCAACATCCTGAAGCAATTTAATTATGTTAAGTAACATATTTTTGGGAGCGTTTTTAAGATTTTGAATATGACCAATTACCAAAGGCTTGATGGTCGGGCGCAGGGCTTCGGCAGGGCGTGGAGGGGCCTGGAGAGAGGCTGTGAGTCGGCGAACCTGGAAGACTCTCGCTAGAGGAAACAGAGTGGTGTAGACCTGACGAGAAGCTGCGACTGCTGTGCATCACGGTGCTCTGTTTAGATAACTTCTTCAGGATGCTACGTCTCCTGCAGGATGAAAAGGAGTCCAGCACAGTGAGACACACGCAGGGCTTTTTAAAGTTTTCAAGTTATAGTTTTACATTTGTTCTCTTTTATATTTTAATTCACATCAATAACACTGGTCAACAGAAAATTTCAATCAGATATGGCTTTATGTGTCCCTAAACGTATGTTTGACAATGATTCAAACAGTCTTTTCTTTTTTAATTTTTTTTAAATAAAGCCACACTCATACTCCAAATCAAAAGGTACCAAATATGTTGGCACAGATGTGCATACCATGTTGAACTACAACAGGTATATGCTTTAAGAGGAGGCCAAACCTCACCTATCATAGTTATCTCTCCTCCTGCTCCTCTTGCTGCGACGGGCCATCTTTCCTTTGTGTTTGGTTTTTCGAGCAGGACCAACTTTAATGGATGTGTTCTCAAGCGCTATGGTCTGAAGTGCCACCTTGCTGCCACTCTGAAAATGTCATTGCATGACAGACAAAAGAGAGAGCCAAAATACAAAATAAAAACAAAGGCACTACTTTTGTTTTTGCCCCCAATTGAAATGATCAGAATTTTAATGGTTTTGTATTGAAGAATAGTACGGTACAGTAATACAATTAGAGTTATGTGACAATGATATGCAAGAGGGTTAAAAAAGTAAGTATTCAGTCGTATGCTAGGTGTACATTCTACATAGTCCAGATAGTACATAATAGGGATAAATGATTTGTTTGTTTGTATAATAAACACTATTTGTACGTGTTTTTTCTTTATTACAAGTGTATAACACCTACGCAATTCGGTGTGTCTTGGATCGAAAAGTGTAGCTTTCCAATCAATTGATTTCCAATCATCAAAGTTGCATCATACCTTCAACAGTAGTTCAATCATCTCTGTGTGAACGAGGCCTTGGACGGACTCTCCGTTCACGTGAGTGACGAGATCTCCAGTACGTAACCCTGCCTGGTATGCTGGACTGCCCTCATCCACGCTCTGTTACAAACACATGGTCAATGTGTGGCAAATGGGTGATAATTTAAAAAAATTGAATGGCCAGCTCTTCTAAGGGGTCATTGATAAGTTGTGAGTCATGAGAGCGCACTCACAGACACCATGTGATGCACCGTGTAGACATCGCTGTCGCCCATGTAGACGCGGATGGCCTGCATCGTGAAGCCATACTTCTTGCCCGAGGTGTGAACAATGATTGGCGGCTTCAGGCTACCGGGACTGAGGGACAGGTCACGGCTGGGGGAGGAGTCACGAGAGGAAGGGTTGGAGGACAGTGACCTTGGTGAGATTGGACTGGGCTGCAGGCCGCTGGGGGAGTCATCTGTAATAAAAATAAGATCACAGACTAGCAAAAATCGTTCTTGTTTTAAATCAGTGTCCACACCTACTGGACCAAGATACTGTTAGCTGTTACCTGTGGTAATGATGAGCGACAGAGCTGAAACAGAGGCAGACTTGGGAACTTTGCCTCCACATGGAAGCCTCTGTCTGTCTGGTGTCTCCAGTTGGTTACCAAAACGTCGTGGGCCAGCTGGCTCTTTGGGGGATGAGTGTTTGGCCCCCGTGCTGTTGCTGCGGATCCTGATCCTCCGAAGTTTGGAAACAACAACTTCAGCTGCAAACAAGAGGAAACTTTATGTGGATAGACTATTACCAAAGCCAATCTCTAGTAATACTCATGTTGTTAGCTTGTAATTACCTTCGTCATCTGTTGAGACAGCAAAGCGGGGTGTCATCTCCAGGCTGTGGGTACTGCTCATTACCAGAGGACTGGTACTCCTCTCAGACTGGGAGGAGCCGGGTGATGCCCGGGGGCAAAGACTACAAAAACCCAAAGACCAGTTTGACAGGTAAACGCAGTTAAAGTTTGACTACTGAATCCAATCCTGTAATATTTTGCTAGGTTTTACTAAAATGTCATGGGTAGATGTAAATTTGTCCAATAATTATTACATTTATTATTACATTACATGTCCAATAATGTTACATTTTTAACATAAACAGTCAAGTTGTGTGTTTGTGTACCTGGCCATCCGTCCTGGGAATCTGGGCTCCAGAACGCCCTCTGCTGGACCTGTCAAGGGACTTAGCCCCCCAACATCTACGCGATCCTCTTTGTCCTCACTGTGACTGCGATCAGATGAAAAGCTCAAATTCGATGGTGTAGCCAAATGTTCTGTGCTGCTGTAAACCTGGAAAAAACAGGCAAAACACACACGCACACGCACAAATATATAAAGTTTGATTGATGGTGAAGGCCAAAGCAGTAAACCTAAATACTTTTTAAAATATTTTCATCTCTCCAATGCTCTTGCTTCGGCATCATTACCTTGCTGAAACGATGCGACCAAGAGGAAAACTGCCTGATTTCCAGTGATGATTCCTCATCATTGGTTTCTTCGTCCTCATCAGACGCCATATGATGATAGCGCTCTGATCGAGCTGAAAATAACGGCAAAATAAAATTCTTATATTCACGTCTTATACTCAACTAAGATTATTTCTATCATTAAAAAATGTTTCATATAATCTCAAATTATGTTTACTGTCAAAGTAGCTTGTATCATCTTCTGCATCAAGCTGAGGGATGAATTCAGCTTTTTGTCGTAAGAGTCCATTCCAGTCCAAGCCCACGAAGAAGGCATGCTGTTTGACCTCTGAGGCTCCACCTACAGCCACAGAATCATACAACATTTTTGTGGTTGAGCAAAAACCTTCAAGTGTAGTGTTTTTGATAATGATGAGCGGTTCACTCAGTAGTACCAGTTCCGAGTCTTTCTAGAGGGCTTTGCCTCAGGAGATGTGTAATCATGTCCTGAGCGTCCATCGGTAAAGCATCGTCTCCTTCAGGCCAAATGATATCATCTGCAAATGACCGGAATAAGAATAATTCAATTCATTTTACAAACGTTTGTAGTATTTTAGTACATTGCAAAACCGAACAGCTATCAACTGTAAAACCACCAAGGAGCAAGATGGGCCTAGTAAGATGATTAGGAAATGCGTTCGTGACCAAAACCTGATCGGGGGGAGTCAAGTAAGTATCTAATTTGATACTTTGCAGTTAGTCTTATCAAATCATGCATTGTGTTCAGAACAGCGACTATTCACCCCATTTCTTTCTTGTAATTGAATCCTACTTGTGAAGTGTGATAAACTTTCATCACATATTGATAACCAAACAGTAGAAGAAGAAGAAGAACGCTTCCAGAACTTCACAAAAGTGTGGCAGAGAAGGCTGGGGAAGTTTATTGGACTCCTGGGGGACTTCTTCAGCGGGCAATATATTTTGGTTTGTAGTTTTGTGATGCTGGGGATTTATGTGACACCATTCCTGAGACACTTTGTACTTGCTGGCATAGATTAAAACTGACATAATTTGTATTAGACATCTTCAGTCCAATTAAATGAAACTGGATAATTGTCTGTGGTACACCCAATGACCTTGGCACATTAGTGGTTGGGAAACACCGTTGCATGAGTATGGAAGAAAGGTGATGGTTAATTTGATCTTCTCACCACTGACAACTTGGCCAAAAAGCTCCTCGGGCGTGTCGCCGAAGAATGGAACACAGCCAACCAGGAACTCATAGAGGATGATTCCCATGGCCCACCAGTCTACTGGCTTCCCATATCCTTGTCTGAGAATCACCTCTGGGGCAATGTACTCTGGAGTACCACACACCTGCATAAACAAACCACGACCACACTTTAACAATTCTTTTTATTTTTTAGCGATGTCTCAAACCAGACTCACCTGTTTATCAACAAACTCTCTTGTATCTTTCTCCATGTGACCCTCATAGAGGTTGGTGGCCATGTTCATCAGGCCAATTTTTGACAGGCCAAAGTCTGTTAACTTAATGTGGCCCATGGATGTGATCAGCAAACTGTTGGGAGGGAGAATGCAGACACCAAGTTTAACTACGGTAACTGTTCTTGAGAAAATGTTATAGGAGTCAATGCTCATTTCTTGGTATGGTGACTGTTCTGTTAGTGACATACAATAATGTGAATCCTATTGCACACATTGTAATGGACTTCTAAACTTCTAAATAACGCTGCAATCAATTGTTTCAGAGGATTCTCTGAAAGGCAACAACACTCGGCCCAGACGGCACGCCGTTGTATTGCAAATTTGTGCTCCATCATATATGAATATTTTGCTCAGGATGCAATACCTGTTTAATATCAAATATAAGATTAATTTCTAGCTAAAGTAAATGGGAGCAGTGAAATGCATTGATAAAAAAATGAATTATAATAATAATGTTCTGGTACACATTGAACAGCAACAGAACTAATAAAACCATTAGCACTGAGTACTTAAACGAGGTGCCTGAGGTGGTCCAACAATATTGACCACTAAAGTCGGTGATCTGGTTGCCATGGGAATGACACTGTTCAACCCTGTTAGAGGCCAGTGTAGCATCAAAATGATTTTTGAGCTGCTGTTTTGAGACAAAATTACACGATTTTGCTTTAAATAGTGGATGTCATTGATTGTATAAAAAAGGCTTAAGTTCATTGTGTTATTAATGTCAAGGCTGGAAAACATTTGGAAGTGATTTTTATGGGAAAATAATCAGCACAGCATGTTCCAAATATGTTGTTGGCTCTCACTTGTCAGGTTTGAGGTCTCGGTGAACTATGCCGTAGTTGTGAAGGTACTCCAGGGCAAGGACAGTTTCAGCAAAATACATCCTTGTCATTTCTACAGGTAGTGGACCCATGTTCTTCAGCAAATTGGCACAATCACCACCTTAAAAAAATATAAATAAAAGATTAAAACTAAATTGCAATTGACTATATATTCACATTATTTGACATGAACTGTTGGAAGATGACCGTCTGAAGATTGTGAACATAATGCCCGTGTTGTCTTTTTTCCTCTTACCCTCCACATATTCCATGACCATGCAGAGGTGGCGTCTCGTTTCGAAAGAGCAGAACATGGACACAACGAAAGGGTTCTCTGCAAAAGTCAAGATGTCTCTCTCCACAAATGCCTGCTGAATCTGGTTCCTCAAGACAAGGTTTTGACGATTTATCTTTTTCATGGCAAACCGCTGACGTGTCTCCTTGTGGCGGACCAGATAAACAGCCCTGTCAAACACAACATGTTCCACATTAGGCTTTTCCCGCCACAATGATCATCCCACTTCTTTGATTTCACACTGAGTAAGTCTATTCATGAATTATTTCAGTATTCATACTTGTTGTGACATTTTTGTTTGGTAGTGTGCCATAAAGATTTCTATGTAAAATGGCCTTGGCTCCAAGTAAAAAAAACTCTTAGCAATTTAAAAAAGGAACACATGGATGTACTCTGCCAGTTGACAATGGCAATGCAAATTCTTTCAGTTTGACAAGGAAAAGAGACGGAACAATCTTTAAAGGAATAAACGGGAAGCAGGAAACAATGGAAATTTCCGCTTACCCATAAGCCCCATTACTGATGAGTTTAATGGTCTCGAAATCGCTCTCGAGAGGTTTCCGTCGTGTTGGGGTCACTGCCTGTGGGGTTTTATTCTACGGTGAAAGCAGAAAAATGAATGACCAAGTTCCCCAGCGTCTTATGAAGCAAACTTGGCAATGCAAAATGTTGACTCAAGGCTGGTATGGTTTTACCAGCAACTATATTTGCTTGTTGCATATTTGTAGGAATATACATTTACACCAAACATTGTACCATAATGTTCAATCTAAAGCCATAACTATTGACACAGTGATGTTTACATGATATATTTATAGAAAGATGGGATGAAATGTCACCTCCACATCTGGCTCAATGGACACTGAAGGACTGCATTCGTACTGTTGAAGCTGCACCATGTCTACAAAGAAAAAAAGAAAAAAAATTGAAAAATGAAGGCAACTAACATCTCAGGTTCTGTGGCATACGTGCCATACTTGTGATGTCCTTCAAGCCCATGTTGTACCAATTATTTAAGAAAACGACCTACATGATTTTCTTATTGCCATAGCAACACTGGGCACATTTTTCATTGAACTATTTGCATGTGTTAAAGTTGTCACTGGAGAAGATAACTAGAAATCTTAGAATCAAAGCGCCAATCAAAGAGAAACCAGGCACACGCTGCTCTGCCCATTAATGAGGTTTAACTATTTGTGCGGGAGAAATTCTTTACCCTCTAAAGGGTTTCTTGTCAAACCCAACTGGCTGATGATGTATCGAGGGATGTCCGATTTGATCCCCTGGCCAACTTTGGCGTGACCTTCTGCTGCCTCAAGTAAATGGTAAAACTCTTCCGGATCGAACTCCTGCAAAGAAGAAACACCTCATTAAATCACAGCAAGAATATACGTTAATGTATGTGCTTTATGTATATGTGAGTAATACATGTGTTAAAGAGCAATAACAGTGTTTATGAAAAACATGTCAACTACATCATGAAAAAAAATCATTTTCAGAGATTAAAAACTGAGCACATTTCACCTCTAAAATGATGAGCTTCTAATTCTGGTCAAATAAATATACCATACACGTTCGAGGAAGGAATTCATTTTCTTTCTACTTGACCGAGTTCACTTCACCCCGTTTCAGTTAAATTCGCATAGTTTTCAATTATGGGGAAAAAAAAAAAAACATTCTGAGTCTGCTTACCAGACACTCGAGGAGGCGAGCCGGCCTAGAGATTATGATGAGGATTTTCCTCACCATCTGGATGATGACAGTCACCTCCTCACTTTCCGAGCGCTCATAGGCCTGGAAAACAGCAGGGGAGCAGGGACAGAAAAATGTCAAGTTTATTTATACAGTGCTCTACACTGAATGACTAAACAAGACACAAAAAACTGCATACAATTATTGTAATAATTTAAATGGGGAAAACTGGGAAAATAAATACCTCCTGCATTGCCTGAAATATTACTGTATTTTAACTGAAAACAACAACAAAAAACTTGATGTGCTTGGGAAAAAAAATTACAAAAATTTTGGAATGAACATTCATTCATATTTTAGTTTCTATAGAAAAATTTTTTTTTAAAAACTCAACAGAACTGTTTTTTTCCCCAACTTGTTCCCCAGTGTTATGCATCAAGTATTGTCCGGATTTTTGTAAACATCAGCACTTTTTTAATTAGTGCCCATGCTCAAATCACACACTGCATCCTCACCTCATGAAGCAGCTTTTCCAACTTCTCCTGAAGTTCAGCAAAGTAGCGAGATGTAACCAGACCTTTCTGAGATTTCTCCAAACAGTCACGGACCAACTCGACCAACTGGTGCTGGATGAAACCCAACACCCCATCAGCCAACGGGAGAGAGCTGTCTGGAGAACAGTGGGTAACAATTTCCAACAATCTCTCCTCCATCTGGGCTGTGGCCTATAGGCAAGAAAATTCACAAATAATCAATTACCACAGTTTAAAAATCAAGAAGTAATTAAGATGGTCACATACTGCAACATGAATAACTGTGGGAGGCTACATATGGCTGTTGATCACTTAACAGTGACTGACACATTTTGACTGAAAATACACTGAACAGACATTTGGTGGTTTGAAATACCTGCTGAAAATCCTGTTGTTTTTATTAGGTTTGATTCAATTATATTTTTTTCCCATCTGCATTTGAGATGTCTTGTTTCACTAGCAGTCCTCAAATGCGCCTCGTACACTGTCAAGAGTTAAAACTCAAAGTATGTTTCTCTTTCTCTCCCCATGCAGCAACTAATAGCAGGTGTAGTCTAATTGTGCTGTGACAATTTGCCTGCATTCACAATAGTTATTATTGTTACTAGGTGCCAAAAGGCGGGTTTAATGACTTCATGCTGTTGTTTTAAGTGCCTGTGCATATGCGTAATAGTTTCCTCATGTGTGATTTCAGGTCAGATTCTGCTTGGTGGTTATTTAGGCTAGAATCTTAGCTAATACAGCCAATAAACCTCATATGATGAATTTTCTGTGTTGAACAAGGTCACTATTTATTACTGTTATTTAAATTAATATGAATGGCATCGGTGCTTTATGTTCCACTCCTTTTAAGTGCTTAGCCACCATCTTGTGGCATCTATAAGAAAATATCTCTTTCAGGTCAATTAGTGAATTTTTGCTATTTGCAACTTTATAACGTAGACATGTTTCAGTTGATTAACTGATAGTATTTCCAACAATATATCTTTTCGGCTCAAATATGAACAGACTTTTAGAGCTCACCTTTGGAAAGCGTTCTCTGTAAACATGGTTCATCATGACTATCTCATTGTCAAAGGAGACGCTTGATCGCCCGGGGCTGCAACATAAAAAAAACACTTGATTATTACATTTAAACTGGAAACCAGTTCAGGGTGTGCCCCGCCTACTGCCTGGAGACAGCTGGGATAGGCTCCAGCATCCCCGCGAAACAGATAATGGATGGCTAATATAAAGTTGCTTTGAACTCTAACTCGTGCTTGGAGAGGGGGAGATGGCAACAAGAACAAAGTCGACAAAAGACGTTTCAGAATTGACTAATAGTCCATTTATTCAACTCGAGACATGAACGGTAATGATATTGAGACTTTCCAGCATCAAGTTTTAAGTTATTTTAGCAGGATGCGAGAGCCAAAACTAGCATGTTCGGTTTTCACTGTTCGTTGCTTTCAGCCCGCATGGATTCAAAACTAAGCTGCTGGTTACCCTAACTAGTCGCTACCAACCAACAAATACAAGACAACTTTATTTATATATAATAAATTGTGTTTGCCATCTTTTGAGTCACTCAGCTAAATATAAGAAGAAAAACTTACCAAAAATATATATACACATTTGAAAGGACATGTATGAAACAAGGGGATGCATTGTTGCTCTCAAACATGTAAAGACATTGGCTGAAATCTTGGAGCTGATTTTCACTTCAGTGTTCTGGACAAAATATTTAGTGCGCTTAAATGTCCATGACAATACAACAAATCTACTAGAACTCAGAAAAACAAGACACAGACGTAGTCATCCTAGCCTACAAAGCTCAATCAAAACAACTTCTGGCCTTTACCGACAAACTGCAACGAAACATGAACCTTTAAAAGTAAAAATGTACAATGCAGTCATCTAACAAGTGAATGTGTTTCCACACCTGAGTTGCAAATTAAAACTAGCTGGACGACGCAATGTGACATCGTCCTGACTTCCTGACCTTCTATCGACTACATCACCATAAAGATTATGTAACAATATCACGTCCACGCTAAACTCCATTAGTCTGGCCTCGAATCTATTCACTTCTATCAAACTGAACAATCTAATCTATATCCATATTTTGACATTAGGTCGGTGAGTAGTGATTCATTAACTGCCAAAAGCAGCATTTGGTTTTCAGCTGCACAGGATGTTTAAAGCTGTTATCGGAGTGAATTTCACAGTCAGCTTTTGATGCATCTGTTGAACACGTGTTTATATTTAAGCAGAGGTTTTCTTCGAGCCAAACAGTGAATCACCGGCAGTGCTTCGTTATTCATTGACAGCCACATCGCAGTGGATTTATGAAAAAAAAGAAAGAAAAAAAAAAAAAAAACTGCTCCCATTTCAAAGAAAACCGAGGCTGGTCAAAGATTTAAACAGAAAAGATGCTAAGTAAACCTATCACATGCAAACATGCTCCCCAAGCCTTTTTGTTGTGATGAAAGCCGTCTCAGACTGTATGGCGGATGCCCAGCACACTGCTGCAACTCACAGTGGCGCTAAAGCCCTCATCCAATCCTAAACCACCCCCGCCATCGACTACAGTTCAGCAGCGGGATCCCTGCGGCACTCTGTAAGCCAGCGCACGCCCACGCATGGCACACCATGGTGCCAGAACACAAAGCACTCAGGCATCATACAAACAGTGCAAAGCGGCACCAACACACAAAAGTTGTCAAAAAAATAAATAAATAAAAATCACACCGCTGAACTGTCGGATCTCCACCAAAGCGTCGGCCTGCCTGGATGCATAATCAACGAGAAACATCCACTAGGTACCAATTGATTTATTTATCTTGGGCATCAGCGTCCTTACAAAGCAAACATGCAATAATAGAATTTGTTACATTTAATCTGGGTGAAGACCATGTTTCTAGACATTTCAGTGTGATATGATGTTAACAACAGTTTTGTGGTTCATCTAAAAACTTGAATTCCAATGAACTCGCGACAATGCACAAAAAGTAAATAAACACAAAATAAAATGATTTGCAAATCATTTTCAACTGAATAACCCACAAAACACAAGACATTTAATGTTCAAACTGATTCACTGTTTGTTTGTTTTTTGCATATATTCAAACAATTTGAATTTGATTCCTGCAACGCATTCCCAAAAACCTGGAAAGGGGGCATGTTTACCACTGTCTTACATCACATCACTCAATAAGCATTTGGCAACTGAGGACTCTAGTTCTTAAAGCATTTCGGTGGAATTCTTTCCCATTCTTGCTTTACTGTATGTACAACTTCAGTTGCTCAAAAGTCAGGTTAGGGTTTGTGCATCATAACGGGTCTCACATTGTCAATGGCAGACAGGTCTGGACTGCCGGCAAGCCAGTATAGTAGTAGTGCTCTCTTACTACAAAGCCATGTTGTGGTTCATAAGTGCAAAAATTGGCTTTGGCACTGTCTTGCTGAAATAAGCAGTGACGATCCTAAAAAAGACTGCTTGTATGGCAACATGTTACTTCAAATCCTCTATGTACCTTTCAGCCAACAAATGCACAGTACGGATGCAGGAAAAGCCACACCCCTCATCGTCCTCGCTTACTCAATAATAAATTATTCTTAATAATAAAATTCAGATGTGAGACGAGTTTTTCCATGGAGGTGCAAAGTTTGGTGCTAACATACGCATCGATTTAAACTCTGGTGGGGGTGCACTCCTGAGCGCTAGAGAAGCAATATAGTGATTTATCATTAAACTTTTTAATTAAGTATAAACTGTGAACAGTATTTGTGTGGATAGTTGGTCTTCAGCTAGCTTGAAACACAAAAATTTGCAATCTCACAATTCATCCATTGCCAGGTCTCTGCAATAAATGACTCATCCTCATAATCATTCAATGAGATCCAGGTCCAGTTTTCGATTAGCCAAGAGAAAGTGACTGCAAACTTGCCAACAGATACGGTTTGATTTTTCATTAAAAGAGGAGCAAAAAGTTCTACTTCCACCATGAACTTTTCTCTGGAATCTGAAAAGTATAAATTGGTTTCCAACATGCCTATTGCCTACTACATGCTCGTACGTGTTTAGTTGTTCTGACGTGGCAGCCAATGTGTGCCTGTCGGTAATTTCCCAGTGGATTTGTTTAACGGTTGAGAAGCAACAATCTGGCTCATCTGGTTTTACAGTTGTGTATTAACACCAAGCCCTTGCATTCAGATTCACTCTTTGTAATTAGACTTCATAAGCGGTGATCGTCTACGTTGGATCAGGTGATATTTTGCATTTCATGCACATTTTTTTGAGCGGCCGATCGATCAAAATCGTCATTGATCGGCTCTGCGGAATAACACATTATAGCTGCAGTATTTCTCACATACTTGTTTACCTGTTGCGGGCCACCGCAAAGGAATTTTGGCACTACTAAAATGGTGCTACCTGTCAATATGTAAAGTAATAACTTTTATTTCTGCAAAGAAAGACGGTTTGCTGCTTGTGTGGCGTAATGGCTGTCTCGTCACTTTCACAGCACACTCAGTGCTCCTTTTGTTGTCTTTGTCTTTTGGCTTGGAACTCCTCTCCATGAATGGCAAATCCTACCTAAGTCATTCAGGTCTTCAGATTTTTGGATTACAGTGCAAGAAGATGCTTAAGGGACGCGAACCACGAGCACAGCAAGTGTTTAGTTCCAAACACACATTTCAAGGACTAACTCAGTTAACCCTGTTAACCCGTTAACGGCTAAATAGGACAAGAACTCAAGAGTGAACACCACAACAGAGAATGTCTTGCATTTAAAAAAAATGTTCGGTACGCACAACTAAGTTGCATACGCCAATGACAACGACACAATGCATATTCCCTATTGTCCACAATTATACAGTATTATCTTTGTGCAACAAATAAGGATACATACTGCAATTCTCAATGTGTCAACACCACTCGATAAGGCTCACTGACTTCAAAGATTAATATATTACGAGGTCTCGTGTCCATCAATACAGTAGAAGACTGCTGTACAATTTCACTTAAATCTGCTATATAGGAGATACAACTCATAAATGCATAAATCCAAGATATTCATTGACTTATTTGCTTTATTTCTTGAGAATATAGGACGTTTTCATTTGTTTCTATATTGCATTTTATTTGTTTGTAACCAAAAACTGGTTTGAAATGAAAACATAATTTAAATTGGGGTCTGGAAAAGATAACAATTGCATTTCCATGGGAAATATTACCTCGATATATGAACGTGTCAAGTTACAAACTGGCTCCAGATGTTAAACTTTCCCCTCCACAATCCTTCCTTGGGGCATTGCAAAGAATGCTAAACATTGGCAAAATGCTTGACTTAAAATATTACAACCTGCCAAGCTAGTAATTGTAATGTAATTGGTCATTAATATAAACTGTATCATTTTAAATTAAACAAAACAAATAGAATTTGAAAAAACTGTATACAGTAAATAAGAATGGTTTGGTTATCTGTTTTGTTTTATTTTATTTTTTTACTCGCTCATTATCCTTATCATGCAAAGACTATTATTAATTTCAATGAGCTACCTCAGACTCCGAGAGCGAGGTCGCATGACGGTCGTGGGCCGGCCATCCTCGTCGGTTATACTGTCTGTGCTGCGGAAGTGTTTGAAAAGGAAGTGCAGCTCATCTTGGGTTGGCTGGTAGGGTAGCTGATGAAGGCGCTCCTGGGAGGATGATGAGGACTGCAGACAAAACAGAGAGCTATCGGTCAAGATATGAATCTTATCTTGGCTATTAAATAAGAAGTAATACGGTAAATGTTTTGTAAAAGACCCCCAATAGTGTTCAAGATATTATTGCATCTCTCTGAGTGACTAGAAAATGTGCCAATGCTGGTGGAAACCACAAGCATGCGTTCAGACAAGTTAGGCCAACATCAAGTTAAAACAAATTTTGTGGGGAAACCCAAGCACGCACTCAAACGTCAGATAATCCAACTGTGGAGAATCTTCAGTGAAAATGAGCACACAAACATCCTAAAATGGATCTTAAAACGCATTAGCGATAGTTTAATTAAACCTGGTGTAAAACTCATCGTACACTGTACAGAATGCAGTGGAGACTGATGGCAATGTTTAATTCCACAACGTACGCGCCCTTGACAGACAGGCCCAGAGGAGTGGCATCAGTGAAGTCTCTTCCTAATGCCATGGTATAAAGAGGGCTGAGAGGCGCACTGATAAGCTCCATTGTCCACACTGACCTTTAGGTCTGTGCCCGGGTCCGACAATAAACTTCCTTATAATAGAAGCACATGTTAGGGATGCACAGACTGTGAAATCCTGGGTCAATACAGCTAAAACTATTATGGGCTAATCGTTAAGGCCTTATCATTATTAGAGATCCTTCAAATGCTGACATTAAAAAAAAAACGGAATTTGTTTAAAATTGCTTCTCATGGCACACTTATTTTTTTTAAAATGTTTTAAAAGCCATCATTAGCGGAACATCACCCCTCTGATTTGAGAAATCCACACTCTCAACTTAATCCCTTGGCACACATTCACATAAACTGCATGGGTCCACACAGATTGTGCCTATTACCTCTAACACTGTGTTCAACAAACTCGCTCAATGACTCATTCAAGCAGATGATGCTAGAAAATAATTAACTGTTTGTCAACTCGGTCTTGGCATTTGCTGTGGCCGGTGGCATAAATTAATGCACCATTAGAAATCCATCATCTGAGAACGATGGAGGCATTTTTTGTGGGGGAGTTATACTTACTGAAACAGTCGAGCTCGGCGGGTTGGTTCCATAGCCTGACGAGGGGAGGGATGCCAGAGACCATCTACGGCCCTCAGCTCTGAAACGTCACATTAAGCATTGTTTAGCGTTTCAGATGTTAAACACTTTACATCACAAATTTGTGTTTTGTTGCTACAGGACCATGTTTTTGTCATTTCCTGTCACATACTGCATGCATCACACTTTCTCTTTTGTAGTATACAAAAAAATTCTAAAAAATAAATAAATAAATACAAGCAAGAACCTCATGGAACACCTGCAGAATATAATGACAGCAGCGTAGACACTAATGCTATGTTTCAATTGACACAGTCAGATATGAATTCACGTAACAATACGCTTCCATGTGCTCACACGATGAATTAAATGTATATCTATATACAACACATTGCATATAGAGAGTTGCAATCCTACAAGAAAAATAAGGTACCTGTCCGCACGAGCCAAGTGACTGAGACGAAAGCAGAGGAGAGAAGAGACGGAAAAAAAGCAAAGAGTTTCAGTGAGACTGTGGACCAGTGCAAATGATCCTGTGACCTCTGGCATTCATGTGAGGAATTCATCTTGACAATTTTGCCATCCTTGCCACTTTGCATTTGTCCTCATACTAAAATTCTTCTCAGGAAGCATTTTATGTAACAGGAACAAATTGGCATTGCAGAACACCGAGCCCAAAGATTGTGTCATTGCAGTAATTTGGTTTATGTTATGAGCACAATTACAAAAGACAAGACAGAATTCTGGTAACTGTCACTTGGCATGTACAGTATTTAACACAAAAATAACATTGCAGGTTAAATGCGTAAGCCGACTAACTCAACAAACAAAAATGCAATGAGCGACATTCCTTTTCAATTATTTATATTTCATTATAAGTCAGGCCAGTGAGAAGGTTTTTTTTTTTCCATTACTCAAAAAATAACTGGCAGACATTAGTCGAAAAAACACTGTGATGGATTTAAACAGCTATAAGTGCTGACACTGCCTAGGATAGAAGTTCATTCACAGCAGAGCACAATATTGTGACTTATCGTCGTTGCATTGTGGCTTCAGCTTCTCAAGGTTTGGCAATGAAACGACTGGCTTCAAATTAAGCGCCAACACTCTCCGCTAAGTGGAAATTCCCACAGGGCATATCTATGTAAGACATCTTCTTCAAAATAGATATTGATCAAGCATCTGTAAACAATAGCCTCACCAAAGATTTTAATAACAATAGTAATTTTTAACAATATTTTGCCCAATTCCTATCATGTAGAACTGACTGATTCTGACCCTGCATTCATTCATCCAGCACTTCATTTACATGTTTTCTTTGTTCAGCTCATCTCCTTACAAAATGATCTCAACTCCTCCTGTGTTTTTTGTTAGGTTGTTGTTTAGTGGCTTCAAGGTGCCCTCCCACTTTTAGCTTCACTCGTAGGCTACACATGCTTGTAGGAGAAGCATGTTGCCATAGGAACTGGGCTGAATTCTGCGTGAGTGGGTTTCAGGGTACCATCTAACAAATGGCAACACAGTCATCCTCTCGCCTGGAAGATCTGGCAGACGGAAAGGTATTGCAAGCTTGGGGCGACATGGCCAGCATCACTTTGCAGACACCGAGTCTCACAGAGAGACCCGCAAAGTGTGATAACACTTATTATCTTTTCAATTATTTTCTCTTAATCAATCATGTTAATTGGTTCAGCGGAGTTCAAACTGTTAAATGAAAACTCTCCAGGGCTTGTAAACAGAGACGATGGACTCAAAATTGGCAATTTAAACTAATATTTTTTAAAACAATGTAGCAAAGACAGCCCTGCTGTTGAGCAGATTTGGATTGGCAAAGAATGTAATTTGCTGCAGTTAAAATAATCAAGCATGTTGACTTTGGAGACAGTTGGAACGGAAAAAAAATAATTTCACCCATTTTTTTGTAGTTCAAATGAGCAATCAAAATTAATTGCTCAAAATTATTAAGCAGGTATTTACAACATCAAATAAGTAATGCAGACATACCTTCGGGCAAACGGAAAGTTGACGCAGGCACTGGTCGACACATTTCGAGGGCTGTCCAGTGGGCTGCTTGCAGCTAAATGAGGACAAATTTCAAGTTACTACAAATTGGATTCACACCTTTAAGTGACGTAATGAAAACCTGAAGATACTGCAAATGACCATGTGGCAGTGTTTATTAGCTGACGTCATTTTTATCAACAGACCCTCAATCCCAACAGAAACAAAATCCATTGAATGAATACAACACATCATCTTGGTATTACTTTGCCAAACATTCCAGCGCCTAATTATGAATAGCCATAATTTGGGAGCTGGCGTCAGACAGACCTGACTAAAGGGGTAGAGCATCATTTTGAATCCAAGAGATGGATGTGATTAGAGACTGATTGCACACTGTCATGAGATAATCCTCGAGAGATTGCACATCCGCACACTGCTGGCACAAGGAGCCTTAACTCCCAAGACTTTCCAGTGAGTGCAGCTGCTTCATAGCATTAAGTGGAATGTCAACATTTTTGCTGATTCAGAAAACCAGCTACCCCAAATTGTCATCCCACTCTAGATTAGCGTCCAGTCAACATGTTCAACGCACACAGACTCTTGTGCCATGATGGAAAACACGCTTCAAGTTTGAAAATGTAATTATTATGACTTTGTGCTGCTACAATATTTAATATAATATTTCAGCCTCTTATTGTGAAGTCAACCGTTTGGAATTGTCTGGTTTAGATAAATCAAACACCACCTAGCAATCAAGGCCGCCGTTAAGTGTGTAATTCATTTGGATAAGCTATGCTACATATACTACTCATATGTAGTAAATCACAACAGCTGCTACCACCATTGAAGTGGCTCAGCATGTCTACTCCCTTTGGTTGCAGCAGGCTTTGTAAATACTTGACGAAATGGCTATCAAAACGACAGGACATGAGAAGTGATCCTTGTGGCATGCCTTTTTGGCATTCCAACACACACAAGTGCTATGCTACCTCTGTTACAGATTTAATACTGCATACAAAAGCAGAAGATTGCCAAGCCAACTTCCACCCCACCTTAAATGTCTATCACTCATACAGCAAACAGTGAGTTCAGAAAAAGGCTCTTAAAGGGGCTAATGTATTTTTCACTGTTTTTAAATACTTTATTTGTCAATTCATATAGCTAAAACATTCTTGCTCTAAGAATTTCCAAAGTGTAATTGTCTTAATTGGCAGTTACTGAAGCCAAAAGACATGTTCTTACAAGCGGCTGTCTTGTTAAAGTGCGACACGAAACTTGAATTTTTTAGTACAAAAGCAAACAAAAAAAGGTGTTACAGTGGCATGCTTGTTGCAGAAATCTGCCATAGGAGCTATATTCTTGAAGTCTCTTCCAACTAACAAAAGAGGGAGAACTTTTTTTTCCTCAGCTGGTTCTCTTATTTAATTTTAATTTACCACAGCCACGGTATGCATCTCTGTGCAATTTGAACAATGAAATTGGTTAATAGATTATCTGATGCAGTAAATAAGTTAAGGACCGACACTGATTAATTTCTTATATGGGGGCCCTACAGATTACAAACTAAACTTGCGAGCTCATACTCCGGTTTGACACCTTAAAGTTGGGATTCTAAATTGAGAAAATGTGAATTGTGAGGAGGGTTTGACCGAAGGTTCGTAATATGCTTCCCACTTTGTCAGGACGTTAGGAGGAGAAGTGACATGCAAGTTGTTGGGGAACCATAAGGGAGGTGCAAGGCTACATGGAAAGACAAGACCTTCCTCACCCTTAAGAGAGGAAACAAGATCTTGGCAGTGTGAAATTGAAGCCGGTGCCCATTTCTAGCGTGTGTATCAAAATGCCCTTAAATAGTTTGGCTGGCAACGTGTTGAGAAGCAGCGATCAGTCAATCCTTCTGTGCTCAAATTACGAAAAATGGCATTGGACCGGTTCAACAACAAACCACCTGCTGCCATTAACACATCTAACTGCTCTTTGAGTAAAGTAAGTACACTGCAACAAAACAGAGGTGTGTGTGGGTGTGCGTGGGGGTGTGGGTGTGTGTGTGTCGCGCACGCCTGTGTATGCGTTGGTGGTTGGTTGCAGTAGCTTACAGATAAATAGTGAATTAAGCCAACCTCATTGTATCCTGTCTTAATTTGTACATGGGCGGAATAATAGTCATCAGTTGCTCTACTTTTTGGCCTGAAAGTAACAATGTTTCTTGTCTTAACTTGTAATAAGAACAAACATTTCCCCAATAACATCTTGCATAAACCACTCCGTACGAATGATCATTGTTTTCACCTAGCAGTACGGTTCAGTTCACTTTCATTGACATTTTCTGACAGATCCATTTTTCAACTCCCATTTATTGTGATACCGGCCGCAGTCGCACCATAGAAGTAGACTCAAATGAGGAAATGAACTCATGGCGCTATTGTCACTAGTTTTTGGCATTAATCTGTGTTGCATGCAACTCCTCCATTTAATTCTTTGGTCAATTACAAGCGGTCTTATAAATCATGTCATTGTATGACGTCACACTACTAATGTCAATCCACCTTCCAACGAAAATATGCAACCCCGCTAAGAATATACTGACCTACACGGCACTGTGGCAAATGAAACAGGACTACCTGATGACCTCCTAATGTTGATTCACAGTTGTTTGTAGTGAACGTAAATTGTTGTTTAAGATCAGTTCAATTGAAAACAAGAAGAGTTATGCTTTGGTTTTAAAAATAATCAACAAAGTTTAAATCAATCCCAACACTGACCTGTTTGGGCTGCTTCTGCAAGTCAGATTATGGCTCTTACCTGTATGGACTGAGAGGGGGGAGAGGGGCCGGGACAAAGTGGGTGATGGCGTTCCGACACACAGACTTTTCCTGTTGTTGCTGCGACAGCTGGAGCACAAAGAGAACAAGAGAAAATTGAGCATGATGATTCTCTCAATACACAACAATCAAAGTTGATCACAAAGAAAACGGACAATAGAAACCTACTTCAATCTGAAGTTGATAATGTTGGAACAGGTGTTTTGGCTCATTGCCATGTCTTTAGAAAACTGCCTACAAATTGCCCTTCTTCGACTTTCTTAATTCCATAATAAAGATGATTTCTTTTTAGTGCGGTCAAGCGATATTTTTTAACTAATTAATCACAAAAAGTAATTGCAATTAATCACATTCTTTTCAACTACTATTTTTTGTGAAGCTTTTAACAGGTATTTACTTGAATAATATCTTGTAACTAACGCAAATGCACAAAATATGAAGGGTATTTTAAATCAAATCTTTGATCCTTGAATATGATCGAAATGGAGTGATCTTTACAAGATTTTTTTCTTGGAAACAAATCTCAAAACGTATACAGTGCATTTAGTTGTAAGCAGCACACTCCAGCAGTGTTGGTTTGCGAGGCCCAGTGGAAACTTAAACAGGGTCTTTTGTTGTGAGATATGGTGGTAAAAAAGTACAGCTAATATGGTACAGGGTTTCAATTTGGCTTTGCAAGATATCCTAATTATTTTTTAAGTAAATAAAACGGACTTAAAATATTTAATCGCGTGAATTTTTTTAAAAATTAATCTTGAGTTAACGCTTCAATTCTGACAGCCCTATTTATTGTATTTTCAGTCCTCCAGCCCATAATAACTTCATACACTGTATGGCCTCTTCTTCGAGGCAACTATCTGGACAGCAATCTCACTGTCATGAGATCTCTCAATGAGCACCTGCTAAACGGATAGATGGGCCGAGCAGGATAAGATGATGTCATGGGACCAAATTACTTGTGACGTCTTTCTTTACAGAGCAAGTTTCATGGGCCGGTACCCCAATTCCTGCAGCACTAGATGTGTTGAAAACTTATACCACTGAAGAAGTACGTGTGAATTCTGGATATGTTGCAGAAAGTGGGCAAACTTGCACCGAGGTTTGCAGGGTAACCACAGGAACACACAGTGTCTTGAACACTACCCTATAATACCATATTAAACTGTATGAGATCATGCATCAGTGAAGATTAATCACGAAAAAAGTCTGAACTTGGGAAGTGTTTTTGTGGACATCCTGTGCAAGATCTGCCACATGAGCGGAACACGCAGCCAATCTGCTCTCAACAGTTTAACAACTGTTAAATGTCCAGAGTGTATTTCTGAAAGCTTTGTGTAATCATCTTGGCCTTGGTTATCCGCCATAAACACTATTCTTATGCAACGCTTGTGTTAATGTGTGTATTTGTGTACATACACAGCTGTAGTATAAAGCTGAATGTGAGTAATGACACTGCATGGATTAACGAGAACTGACCTCGGAAGTAGCCGCAATCCACTAAGCTCTGGCCTTTGGCAATATACCGAGTAAATCGTAATAACATCACATAACATTTTAACCAGATGTGGAATGGTGACGGTCCTTTTTTTTTAATCATCAAAAAAAATGTGTCAACCTTCAAAAGGGACACATTTTGCGGTTCTATGTAATTGATGGCTTTTTTAGGTAAATGGGGGACGAGGTAACCATATACTTGGTGCACTATGTAACATTTCCACTCTATGGAGCTTTCAATAACTTGGGGAAATTTAAGTGACATCTACAGAGATTTAAACCAACCCATGAGATTATTTCCATCCTCCGAGCAGATCTGCTTGGAGGAACATTTATGTAACTCCAACTCTAATCTGTAGGCAAATTCATGACAAAAAACTATGGCCTTAGAGAGTAGGAGGGAGAACTAATGAGAGCCAAAATACAAAAAAGGAAGCTCCTGTCAACAGAATCAAGGCTGATGGGAGTGGGTGCAACGATAGCAGCGGGCCCAGCTTGAGTTGCAGATGTCCGAGACTGATTTGTGTGTTTGTGTGCGCGTGTGTACAGGGTGGGGAGAATATAATCCCTAAAGCCTAAAAAGAAGGGGAAAAACTTGGACCATAAACGCCAGATGTTTCATTGGGATGAATATGACTGTGTTACAAAAATATGTCAGATTGAACACATTCCTACATCGATTCTCCTCAAATAAATAAGAGGTCAACATTGTATTGGGGTGTGATAGTCAAGTAAACATTCGTTTCCATGTTTACTGGAATACAAAGACTTCATTGCATTCATGCAGCAAACTTGACTAAAGGTTTAGTAAATTGGCCCTGGAATAGTCAATCTTAATAATGAACCATATTGGAAAGAAATTTGAGTCCCACAACACTCTACTATACATTTATAGGTGGCAATCACAAGTAACAAAATATGTCCCTCCAAAATTGTCTATGGATCACCATTGTCTGTGTTTTTAGGTTAACAAAGTGATGTACTGTCAAAAGATGCACAATGATCAGGCAACATTTGATGAGCTTGTTATCACGGCCTGGAGGCTTTGCGCTTTTAACGCTAAATGAAACAACAACAAACTATAGGCTAGCAGCAAGCAACCATCGTTGGCAAACCGCCATACGACGTCCACACACACTGCAGCCTCCATCTAGTTGGCCTGAATTAGGGTGATGTGTTGTTGAGCTGCTGTAATGTTAAACCTCACCCTTGCAGAGGTGTGCTACAGTGTTAAATTGATACATAAGGGTCAGTTATCGGTTTAAATTATGATACAGTGCTACGTTAAACCGCTCTAGCCCAGACAAAAGCTCCAAATCGCGTCCCCCAAACGTGGTATTAACATTCAAGCATTTAGCTCAACAGTTGCACATATCAAAGTGATAACAAAATAAAATAAACGTTTTCCTACGTTGGCTACAAGGATTATACAAAGTCATTCAAAACAAGCCGAGAGTAGAAAACTATCTTGAGTTTATGAACATGTCCAGCAAATTTCCAACTGCTGTGAACTAACCTTTTTGAGCGCTTCAGCAAGGCTCCAGGAACAAAATGAGACTTGTTCTGGCTTGGTTGACTTGGGTCCGACATACTAGATGATTCTCTTTCATAACATTTAAAGTTTAGGGGAGATTGCCTGTACAATGGACTGAGAGTCCGCTTCTGGTCCCTCCACCATCGTCTTTCTCTATCGGCGATTCCTTTTGTATTGAACGTAGATTACGTCTGCCGCGTGCAGTACGATTCAAAGCGGTATCGACGCTCCTTACATGTTCTGGTTCGCTGTCGAACGGTGGTATTGTGTCCGAAACATCAAGCCCATGACGCTGTATTTGCTGGACAACGCAGACCACCGAGCAGCGGGTCGACAACAGACGCTGCTGGTAGTGTGTGTCCGTGTGGGGAACCTGGAGTCTGGTGCTGCGTTCAAGTGCTGCTCGGTTACTTTGGCAAGCGCTGCTACCTCAGTTTAAAGGCGACATCCAGCCGTTGATAGCATAATAAATGACGGTGACGTTAAAAACCTTTTGTATTTTGGGAAACGATACTGCGTATACGTGTGAATACCTCGTTTATTGTTTAAATGTCTCGAAAAAGGTTCGCAGTCTAAAATGAACCTAGTGTAGTCAGAGATAAATGACCTCGTTAGCCCTGCCGCGAATAGCGAACACCGACCCCAAATGTTTAGGAATGTCTAATAGGGTTTATTGATTTTGGGAGAAATAGAAACTGAAAAATTAAAAAATTTAAAAAAAAATTGTGTTGTCAAGTGGTTAATTTGTTAACTAATTAATCCCCCCAAAATCTGAAATTTAACTTGCAATTAATCACATTTTCAACTATTATTTTTCATAAAACTTGTAACAGATATTTACTTGAGTAATATCATGGAATTCATGTAAAATCGCCAAATATTAAGTATATTTTAATCCAAAAACTGTTCTAACAACACTATTTGATCCTTGAATACAATCCAAACTGAGTCATCCGTACAGGCTTTTATATACTACATTTAGTTGTGTCCACAAACTGAGTTAAAATGTTTTAGATTAATATATGAACACCTTTGCTGTCAATGGTGTTTTGGGTTTTAATTTCAGAATTAAGATGTGTCAGGTTTAAAGTAAGGTTCAAGTGGGACTGACAACTTGAAACACGCATTTTATGTTTTGTGTCTTAAACCAAGTATAAATGTGTTCAAAGCACATGGGAATCGGGGGTAAAAATATAGGGTCTTTCTGTATCGCAGACTTTCACCTATTACAAGTGGACGACATTATTTTTACAAAATGTGATTATTTTAATGCAAGAGTGCAGTTCTGCAGTTTTGAGACTTATTGTTGTTGTTGTTACTGCTGTCAGGTCACAGGAACAAAATAGACTACCAAAAATGCGGTGTTGTTCTACAGTCTGTGGAATTAAACTGAACTGTAAACCGCAGTGACATTTACTTTCATTTGTTTGATGCAATTTGATTTGCAGCTTGAGTCCTTGGTTCAGTAACTATTTCCATGTGTGTGCACCGACTTCAGTGAGATGTATAAACAACTCAACAATGCAAACATGGTGCAAGCATGCTATGCATTTGACAGTTATATTTTACGAATGGTGTGGACAATGATTACTAGGTAAATACCATCAGAAACTAGAAAGAGTGAAAAGATTGTAGACATTAATTAAAGATAATTTATTCCATCCATTTACGTCACTGCTTTCCCTCATTAAGGTCATGGGTGAGCTGGAGCCAATCCCATTCTACTCAGACTGGAAGGCTGAGTACACCCTGAACTGGTCGCCAGTCAATCGCAGGCTACATATAATACAAACAACAATGCACACTCACGTTCGAAACTATAGACAATTTGGAGTGACAAGCTTATTTATGGAATCTGGGAGAACGCTGGAGTATACAAAGGCAAGCCGACGCAAGCACAAGGAGAACATTAAAACTCCACACAGGATGTCATGAGCTGGGAATTTAAACCGGTACCTCTCTAAGTGTGTGGCAGACGCGCCAAACACTAGAACACTGTGCTAGTGGGTGATGGAATGTGACAGAAAATTAATCTAACAAGGGCTTTCCCCACAATTAGGTTTAAATTTGACACAAGAGAATAAGCAACATTTAAAATGCAAAGCATAGTAGGTCGGATGATTCAACAAATCAGCAATCTGACATCCTGTTGCTGTGTCATTAGATTATTCAAAACTGGCTTCAGCCAATTGCTTTAAGATAAAAACAAATAAAATAATAAAAAAAAAAAAAGCAAACCCAATTCTGAATGGCTCATAGTGTGGCGTGCTAGCCAAGTGCTGCTCACACATCCAGAAACATGTTGGATGCAAACGTCTCTGTTTGCAGTGTTGCCTTCCTCCAGAGCACCCCTCATCGTTGCCAAGCAACCCACAGATTTAGATACAACTAATAACTGACGGGGCTTAGCTGGTTAAACAGGAGCTTCTTAAAACCACATTATTATCATGTATAGTGCATAAGCAGCAATTGGAGACATTTGGATTCCGATATATACACAGTAGCAATATTCTTATTTCTATACTATATTCTAAGCGTATAAAGAAACAAGACAACATTCTTCTTCAAAATGAATTGCCCACTCCTGTACTATTCTCACTCTTACGGGAAGGAATTACTTTTAGGTTTTCCCGCGTTCATTCTACAGGATTCTTAATTTGTCAAGGGTGAAAAAAACAATTGGTAAATTGACAAGATTCCTCTTTTGTAAGAGGTCAAGACTGAAATAACTATTTTGCAAACTGACTGGAGGGCAAGACACTTTTAGACAAAGCCCCTCTACGAAGAAGCAGCCTGTCATGAATCGTAGTTCCCTCTCACGGCAGTACGTGACATGGTTAACTTACCTCCAGGGGTGAAGAGTTTGCAAGGGGCTGCAAGGGCTGCAAGGGCTGCATGGACTCAGGAGAGTGGGGCTCTGATAAGTGGGTGACAAACTGAAAGGCAAGAAATAGTTGCATAGATTAGTACACTGGCCCTCAAATCATGATCAGTAAACAGCAAAACTTTAGATGAGGGAATATTAAAGTCACTGGACATGTGTAATGCTAGTCCAGTGTGTTGTTTATCTCCGAATCTGTCGACGAATTGAATGTATATGATTTTACTTCAAGAGGTAAATTGAACCACTGAAAAACCCTAAGACACAGGTATCAAACTCAAGGCCCGGGGGCCAGATCTGGCCCACAATCTCATTTTATGTGGCCAACTGCCTTTTGTTAGCACATTTTCTTCTCTTGTTAACAGATGAGATATTTGTTACGAATCCTGCCCTTTTAAAATAAATTGAAGAATTGTTGAACAAACAATTACGAACTGGCTTCTGATTTCAAAACTGGCTTTCGATCAATTTGTTGTGTGTATGTGATAACGTAAGGTGTTCATAAATGTATATAGGTTCACAGTCATAACGGCCCTCGGAGGGAAAACAGAACTATGACGTGGTCCGTTCACAAAAAATTAGCTTGACAACCCTGCCCTAAGACATTTATAACTTTTCAGATTATGACACATTTTCCCATATTCTTGTAAATGTGATTACTTTTTTTTAATACATTTTCTAAAAATGTAGCTCGGATTAGTTGGCTTTCTTTTCAAAAGCTGAAGAACAAAGACGTAAGAAAACCAGATCCACTTTGAGACATTAAAAATCAAAGTTTTGAAATGTCTCACCCAATACCGAGTGCTAAAGGCAAGTTCAAATCAATAGGGTGACCCGAAGAACCATGAAACTGTCCAAGTCCAGCCTCATACTGAATATTCATCAGCCATTTGCAGTGGGAGTGCGGACGTGTGAGAGGGGAATGGGCTGCCTGAAGACAATAATGCAGAAGTTTATGCGCAGCAGTGTGGTGCTGTTAGGATCTAAATTTTGCATCTAGAATTGAGTTTAATGACCCCATGCTATTAATATGAAGCGGCCAATGTATGTAAAAACGTGTTTTGATGGCTACATTTTACTGTTGCTACTTTTAATCAGATAACGGTATATTTGTTTTCCTTCCTGACAGCATTTCTTCACTGAATTACATTTTCAGTCAATTAGTGCAAAAATCTGTGCATGTGGTGTATGCCGTAGACACAACCGGACGCAAAATACCGACATCACATATATAATCTCACGCCCCAAAAAAAATAAAAAATAAATCAAGGTTGTGTCGCTTATCAAACACTAACGCTTTTACTTAACGTTATATGTCCATTCAACTAAACTCAATGCAACTCTGCTTACCTTTTGTTTCTTTTTCCATGCGGGTTACTGTCCACATTTTCTTTGTCTTTTCTTTTACTGTGGGTGTCACCATTCATCGGCATGACAACACACCCAACACGAAGTGCTATTGACCAAAACTAAAGCAATCACCTGATGCAACCTTTGATGGTGCAAGATGTACTTTATGACATTCAACTAGCATCACATCACACATCCGACATGTTTACCACCCAACGTTTCCTATCAGAATGCATCATTTTCGCCTTGAAATGTGCCAACGGGGTGCATCACCCTGACACTGACCCTGCGCTGTTTTCTTTTAACGATTTGCCTGCTCAGATGTAAGCAGTGCCTTGTGGGCTCTACATTGCAGTTATTGTTTAAGAGCTGCAGAGGCTTCTCAGTGCTAAACCAGCCATCAAAACACTAACGAACATGTCATAGTAATGCAGGAAAGATGTTGGGACTTCCATTTTCCTTAAGATCCCTTAACCAAAGCCCTTCAAAGTACCTCACTGATGAATCACATGTCATTTTCATTTTGTCAGCACTTCTGTACTTGAGTAAAGTGAGTAGAAAATCCTTCCCTGACTCACCGGTGACATTCTATCAGATTGGCACAAATAGGCACAATTGTAGCATGTAATGCAAAAAAAAACAGAGCAGTTCTGTTCATCACTTTGAGGAAGCTTATCCCAGGATGCCAGTGTCATTGTTTTGCGCATCACACGTTTTATTCCTTCGGAAAGGTTTGACTGGAAAGGTGCCAGAAAATGTATACACAAAGCATGAAGCTCTGATCTGATAATATTGTGGAATAAAACATATGGCATATTTGTTGGGCATCTGTGATCATCCAACCACTCCCTTTCTGCTCACTGAGGGCGATATCTTCCCTGTATCAGAGTAGAGAGCACCTGCAAAGTGCCTTAAAAAGACAATGAAAACAAACGGCGCATGCTCAGATGAGATCATCCACTGGTGAGGCAGATTCATTCCTACGCTCCTACATCTTATGGATCAGCATCTACAGTAGTAGGCAGCAGGTACCCCCTTGCTCCTCACACCCTGCTCACCACCCACCAAATACTGTTGCTGCTACAATTAATATGCTGGAAGAGTGGGCGAATAACGCTGTTATGTACTTTGTTATCAAGACAACAATCACAGCGTAGCAGTTTTAAGCCCCAAAAAAAAAAACTGTATGTATGGCGGGGAATGGGAGGCTTGTGCTGAGGGTATGTGTGATCCATGCAAGAATCTTAGTGAAAAAATAAACAATGTCACAGGAGAGCAGGACAGTAAGAAACACAATAGATCATAAGGTGGAAAAGAATTCATAATTTAGGTTAAAGTAGGAAAAGAGTAAGACTTTGACTTTTAAAAATCCACAATCCACTGCTTCCCAAATTCCCATGCATAATAGAAAATGTAATAAGTGTGCTAACTCAACGGATGCCTTTGTTTTCATTTCATTTCATGACGTCATGCGTGATTCCTGATCTTTCGTTTTCAGGTTTCATTTTGGTTCCGCTTGAGTTTATGTATTGTCTCTATTCTATAGAGTACAATATTTGCGATTGTGCATTAGTTTTATCAGTTTCAGTGCTGTAGTTTGAGGTCCACTTTGTGTGACTACCCCTAACATTTAAAAGGCAACGTTTGCACAGAACACGACAATACGCATCGCAGTCTACTTATAACTTCCGCGAGGTGGAGGGGAAAAAGATTTAAAAAAAATACTTACTCCAGAGTCAAAGAGGGAATCTTGAGTTTATCCCGTCTGGACTTCATGTTTGCCGGACACGCCAGAAGAGGCGGCTCCTCTCTCAGGGCAGCGCGGCACGACTCGCGCTCTCTGCCGGCTTCAAGTTCCCGACATTCATCGCTCTATTCTCCTCGGGTCTAAATATAGCCACTTCGACAAAAGCGTGTCGTTTGCCAATTTCCACCTGAAATGTAGTTCAAGCTCAAGAGTAACCCCTCTCGTGTGTGTGTGCGCGTGCAGGGAGCAAGCGAGAGTCGCATGCACTGAAGGAGCCAAACCAGCAGAGCGCGAGAGAGACGGGTCACTGTTCACCTCCATGTGACTAGTGGGAGGGCAGCAGGGGGGGGGGGAAGGAGCTTTGCAGTCTATTGGCCGAGACTGAAATCAATTTGGGCGGTGGGTGTCAGTCAGAAGTGGGAACGAAGCACTTGGACGCAATGATGTAATTCGCAGCTGGTTGTGGTTTCCGCAAACTGTTCAGTGGTCTTCCGCTCTTGCAGTAAATAAATGACAGTCAGATCACAGGGGAGACAACCAAAGAAATGTCACGATGCAGAACGTTTTTACAACACAACATGTGAACCATTAAGCATTTTTTAACCTATTTTTTTACTTGTTTTGAGACCACTGTCTGAACTCAAATCAACTTTTCACATGATACACTGCAAAAATTAAATCTTAAAGACCTAGTGTGAGGTAAGCTTAGTCCACTGTATTTTGAGAATACTCACGTTAGTGTGTTTTAACGCAAACGTCCCAGATTCATAGTAAGACCCATGGTTCTAACAACGAAAATGCTTTTGTTTGGCAATTCTTCGGGAATGATGCCATTCGCAGAACGACAAGTCGCCAGTCGCCATTGCACTGCATTGTTTATTGTCCGGGGAGATGTTCAACTGAAATTGGTTTTGCGTTTTACGGCAAGTTGCTTTAGCGCTGTGTGGCGATGCGTTGTTCGTATTCTGGGAAGCATCTGTTTGAGTGGCCAAAACAAAAAATATTGGGCATGTAACTGGACCAATTTTGTTCTGGCAATTAGAAGGAATTTCAAGTCAGTGTTGACGAGTGTTCTTTACCACAAGCACTTCGGAAATGTCTGTTTTCTCCACCGTTTTGGTTATGATTGAGGGTTCGCAAAAAGGTAAGTGTGATTACGATCAAAATCACTCAAGTTACTTCAGCCTCTAACCTCACTAACTAGCTCACAAAATAACATTGAAACATAAATACAGTTTTCTGGGTTTGTATCACTGTAGTCACATTTGTGACTGTGTTGCATTTTTACATTCACAGCTTTTTATCATGCTGCGTTCAAGGACTGGCCAGGGACAAACATTCCCTTGCTGCACTAATGGTAAATCTGAAATAGAGGCAACGGTGTCCTCAGAAAGCGACTAGTATTATTGTGAGCTCCCTCACTGTTGATGAGATTAATGTCGGGGCTGCATCTAGACAGTCAGTGACTCAAGCTCCCTCGGTTTGGTGAAATCTTCTGAAACGTAACCACCCAAAGGACATTTCCAAGTATTGGCACCTTAGTATAAAATGGAAAAATATCCCAACCAATGTGTGTTGCTCAGTGAGTGGTGGTGAAGGAGTTCCCATTCCCGCTAGGTGATTGTTTTGTCGGAAGAGCTTTTAATAAGAGAGTCTCTTTCAGAGTTACCATGGCAACAAGGGCTTTCCTGTTCCTCTCATCAGCCTGTACGCTTAGCCCATCTTTGCTGTATGACACGACGCTCAGCAATTTCAGCACTCATTCCTTAAAGACATATTATCAATCATGTATTTTGATCGGTCAGTCAATCAGAGAACTAGATTGTATCCAACGTCTATCATTTGCTCCTTTTACAGTCAGGTCAATAAATCTTAGAACATTGACAATTCACATATTTTTCACTCTAAACACCACCAAAATGGATTTGAAATGATACAACCCATATGTGCTTTAATTCCAGACTTTCAGCTTTAATATATCTTCAATACATCCGAAACATTTGAAAGATGGAGGAATTACACCAGTTTGTATATGTGCTGCCCACTTTTTAAGGGACCAAAAGTGACGGGACAAATTAGCAATCATAAATCAAATGTTCACTTTTTAATAGTAGGTTGTAAATTAAGTCGTTACGAAGTCAATTAACACAAACTACTAGTTGACAAGGCAAACGCCCAAGACTGTAAAACCAGAAGCACCAACCTGTGCAGTACCTGGATTGACTACAAGAAAGCCGATGGATGACTCAATGCCACACACATGGATCCTATGTGCCTTCATTAAAAACTCAACGAGGCTGTGGAATACAATTCTGGAGTGCTAACTCAAAGCCACTTGCACAAGTGAATATCAAATGTGGCATATTCCAAGAAGATGCTGCTTTTCTGCATAGGCCAGAACTCGGTCCGATCATAACCAAGAGGGGGTTTGGGTCCTGATTTGGAAGTGGAACAATGGTCAGCCACTTCCTCTACATGGATGACATCACATTGTATGCCACGAATGACCATGACATCAACAAGGATATTCAGCAATGACATCAGATTGTCATTCGGACTAGATAAGTGTGCGGAAATTATATCCCGGTGAGGGAAGATGTTCACAACTGAATGGATAGAATTACCCGAGGTCACCATAACAGATGTGCAGGACAACTCCAAATACCTTGGAATTCCAAAGAAAAAATACCAATCATGAGGAGGCAGCTCGGAGGGCAGCCATGGCCAAATACCTAAGGTGGGTGAGGCACGTTTCAGTCTCTCACAACAAATACGCAGACAGGTTTGTCTGTAATCTATCTCTGTGCATGCATTTGTCTTATCGGTCGATTCCAGCTAACGTTTAGAGCAGGGGTCACCAATCTTTTTGAAACTGAGAACTACTTCTTGGCTACTATTTAATGTGAAGAGCGACCAGTTTGATTGTACACACTTCTGTTCACATTAAAGATTTGTAACAGTAATTAGGAAACAGATAAATATCAGCCGGCAACACTTTATTGTTATAAATCTCTGCCAGTGTTCACGATTTTTAAATGACCACTTCTACAATATTGCTAGAAAGCCACCGTGTCCCATCACTGGTGAGCTACTTTCACAATAGGCCGACAGGCTACTCATGTGATCCTTGAGGGCTTCATGGGGCCCGCGGCAGACATGTTGGTGACCCCTGCTCTAGAGCTGGCGTTTTAATCCAGCTAGCTAGCGTTATAACGTGTATAAATATATATATATATATATATATATATATATATATATATATATATATATATATATATATATATATATTAGGGCTGTCAAAATTAAAGCATTAACTCAGGTGGTTAATCAAACATTTTTTAACTCAGTTTGATTTACTTAAGAAATAATTTGCATACTTTGCAAATATTGTGCCATATTAGCTGTCTTTAGCACGTCACAGAACAAAACACCGTGTTTAAGTTACCACCGGGCCTTGCAAACCAACACTGCTGGAGTGTGGCGCTTGTGGGCAGTTTTGAGAAATGTTTCGAAAATAAATGTTTGCATGATGCATAAATGTTTTAGATCGTATTCAAGAATCCAAGAAAGCTATTAGAACAGTCTTTGAATTCAATATACTTCATATTTGGTGATATTGCATCAATTCCAAGATATTATTCAAGTAAATATCTGTTATAAGCTTTGCAAAAAATAGTAGTTGAAAAATGTGATTAATCACAATTAATTATGGAATTTTTTGTGATTAATTAGTTAAAAAAAGTACCCACTTGGCAGCACTAATGTGTGCGTGTGTGTGGGGGGGTGTGCGTGTGGGGGTGAGTGTTTTTGGGGAGGGGGGTGTAAAAAGACAGAGAAAGAGAGAGAGAAAGAGAGAGAGGGAGGGGTGGGGGATATCCCTTGGAGAAATATTGAGTTTGTACCTAAATTGATTGACATCATGTTTTTTTTTCAACTCGCAATTACACACATTAATCTTCCAAAGAGACAACACGGATTCATTTCAGAGCACTGCGGTATGATGACGTATAATGTTATAAACATGACAGGATAACAGGATGAGGATCAGTTCAACAATGGACTTCATCAATGTCAGTGAGTCTGAGAAAGTTCTTCACCACTGTGACGACAAAATTAACCACAGATAAACAAGCTGCGTTCATGTGAATGATTCAATTGTGTCCACAAGGGGGCACAATTTGACCAAGACTTTGCTGCTTTTTAATACACAACACAGTTCATTTTGCCATCTCAAACATGATCAAAACAAATACAGGTACGCAAGCTGATTTACTGATAAAAATATATAAAATAAATAAAAAATATATTTAAATAAATATCTTAATACTGGTGCTATCTGACGAGTACTCAGTATATTAAGGTTTTTTTTCAAATGGATCCAAATTACATTAAATTCAAAATTGTTTTATTAAGAGATTCTAGTTCAAACAATTAATATGGACAATAACTGTCAGGTGCTGGAGCGGGAAGCTTGCTAATTGCTTTGTTTGACTTCATGAGACCCACGCTTAAGCACACATATTTGTTGTGTTCATTTAAAATTTATCGATTGCTCAATCGTTTACATATGTCTCAAATGTAGACATAACAGATATGCAAGATTGTTGATTATAAAAGTGAAATTAAAATTGTTGTCCATCTTCTCTCGCCTATTTCATGCAAGGCAATTACATTTATGCTTTCAGTTACACTATTTGGTAACGTTATTTTTTTAGTATGATATTTAATTTATTGTTATATACTCATTTTATGTTTAGCAGTTATGACAGATTTATATGGAACAGATTTGTCTGGTCCAAGAAATTGCATTTCTGGTTCTATGGTTATCGTAACCTTATTCCTCTCATTCTGTGGTGATATCCCAAAGAAAAAATGGCGACTAGAAAAAGCAAACACTCAAAGTTAATCCTTTGAATTTTCACTGAGCTGATATCTCATGGTCCAAATAATAAGCATTTCCTGAATATAGACACACAAGTTGTTGTGCTTGCATCGTGACATTTTTGCTCAGATGACAGGAGGTGCTTGAACTGCACAAGGTCGACAAATCTGCATTGAAATTCTAGTTCCGCTTCACACTTGACTATTCCTGTCAGGCTTATCTTAGACATTTACACCTAACAGAATAAACACATAGCAAGTTGATATTACCACACTGGAGTAAAAGGTAATGATCAAGGAGATGGTGCCTAAAGCACTTTCGATAGTTTTGATGACAACAACGCTTTTGATCATCAATGGTAAGTCTTTTTTTTTCTTGATAATGTGTTATGCACACTTTATTTTCATTTTATCTCGCACTCAAAAATGATCCGAGCAAAAATGCGCATTCTCAGAATGATTATGAGTTGAATGACTTCTTGCCAAAACATGTGGTACAGAGGAGTGATTATTGTAACGTTTTGTTGTATAGTATTAGACTATTTGGATGTGCGTGAGAATTAAAAATGACTCTTTTATAAAATAATCATTATTAAAAAGGAGAATGGTCACAGATGACATTTTGTCATGAATTCAAATTACGCAATTGGATGGATGCACATAATTTGATTTGAAGTAGGAGAACCTTATTTGACACCATTTAAAAACATACAGTGGGTTCGGTTCCCACTCAGTGACATTGTTAATGTAAGTGTGAATGGCTGTTTGTCTCGCTTTGTGTCCTGTAATTGCCTGACGACCAGTCCGAGTTGCCGTCCTCCTTTCACCAAATGGCATGTGGAATAGGCTCCGGCTCCAAATAACCCTGAAAAGGAAATTCGACATTAATATCTAAAGTTTGCATTTATTTAAAAGAGAAAACATGAACTAATATACAGATACGGTAATCATTTTTTCTCCTAGTACTGAAAACTCCAGATAAGAACACCATTATCCATCCAACCATTTTCTATAGCGCTTGTCCTCGTTCCGGATGAAAATTGGCCTATCCCGGCCGACGGAGCAACAGCTAAGGAATACCCTCTCGACTCGTCAGCAGTCAATCACAAAAAAACATACAGAAAAACAAGCATACACTCTCAAACTATACGGAGGTTTCCATTATCTATTAATAAATAATAAATAAATAATAAAACAATCACTTTCAGCTCATGTCTTGGGATGTGTATATAGCGAATTTCATACACAAGGTAACTCAATGTGCTTCACAGCGCAAGATTTAAAAGCATTAACAAAAAAAAAAACTGAATTAAAGACGTTTAAAAGCAGAGAAAGGAAATAAAAAATAGCTATTTTAGATTGAAAAAAAAATGCTTTATAAGAACTCATCCTAAAAAGCATTTGCTTTGTTCAACAGCTGGTATCCACATTTTGTGTCTTCCGTCCATGCACAGGCCGCAGCCGAGCACAGCTCACAGGGATCCTGGGCCACGATGTCACCCTTGAGTTCAAATTTAACACCAATATCACTAACAACAGCCATTTTGCAGTTTACTTTGAGGGCTACACAAAGATGGCAGAGCACTGTCCTTGGAAAGGTTGCTCAAAAGAACGTGGTTTTGACATTTACTCTGAAAATTCTTCTGTATTTTGCCAAATAACAAACCTCACTCAAGCTCACAGTGGAACATACAGAGCCATACTATTCCCACAAAGCGAACCAACTAAAAAAAGTAACAATGTGGACCTGATCGTTCAGGAGGAGAACAGCAACTACACCGGTAAGATAAGACACTAGGTATGATATGTTTCATAAATGCGGTGTATATAATTTTCATTTTTTTACGCAAAAAGTAATTTCCTACAGTCTAGTACAGTAGACATAACAAAATAAAATAAAATTATTGTAAAAAAAAAACAAACAAAAAAAACAACTCCAACTGAAAATTTAGAATTTAGTTTAGTTCACGACAAATCAATTTCACAATTTTTTTTCCACTGTCACAGTTTCTCGTGAGCAGGAAAACAGAAACACAACCAAAAATCCACTAAGCATTTTTTCCAGTGCAACCACAGCAGTACTTGTGGTTTTACCAGTCATCTTGCTGGCTGCAACATTGCCTTGGTTCTTCTGGTGTTGTGTCCGATCGAGAGGTAAGGATTATTTACTTCATATCTATGACCTATTTTTTTTTTTGTTTGTTAGTTTTCAAATGGAAAAGACTACAATGGTGTCACTACGTTTTGTTCAGCCAGTGTGGGCTGAATTTCTAGAAAGGGATGTTGTGAATATGAATGTGAGTGTGAATGGTTGTCGAAATGAGTATGAGTAATTAGTAATGAAAGAAGAAACATTTCATTCATATTATTTCGTTGCATAGAATACAATAACCTGCGATGGTGTGGCGACCAGATCAGAGTGTCGCACACCTTTCTTCCAAAGTCATTCTGAGATTGGCTCCAATTTACACTTGACCTAATGAGGACAAGCGCTGCAAAATTACGCGACACTCATACCATGACTTTTAAAACTAATTCTTTATGTTGCCAAGATACTTGTTTGCCATATCCATTTGCCCCATCAAAAATGTAAATATTCCCCCCAAGACATAAACGAATTGTAAAATATTAATATATAACTATAATGAAAGCGAATGGAAAGTAGTAATTGTGCAGTCAATTGACGAGGCCATTTCCCACATGGTTAGTTCAGTGTTGACATATATTCCATGCTACATGGAAAGATTTTTTTTTTCTTTTCCTGTCTTTGAGTGTTTGTCTTGGTCAATGAACGGATAAAAGTACATCAATGACTGTGCCTTTTTTTTTCTTCACTCAATAGTGTCGTTCAAGTAACGCCTCGTAACACAAATAACGCATATTGGGAAAGTTGTAAGTCAAGTGCTAAACTCTGACAAGGTACAACTGTAATGTCTGACAACTGTAATATTTCCCCCATTACACTCCACAACAAAGCTTCATCAAAAGCTTTACGATTTTTTTTTTTGTGCAAGCTAAAAGGAAAAGGCGATGAAAATGTAACCTCCGTAAATGGATGTTATTAACCTCAAGTTTGTGCAGTGCTGGCCTAACCTTTATGGGGCCCAAAAGAGAACTCGATATGTACTGGCCCTCTCGTCATATTTCCACGTTTTAATCCTCATTCTTTTTAGGGCCCTCTAGTAGCCAGGGGGGGGCTCAAGTAGCCACTTAGTTTGCCTATGCACATGCGACTTGACCACAGGGGAATTTCATTTTTAGGTAACTTGTTTACTATAGCGGTTTCAGACAGTAGTGGTGAGGGTGGGGACAAGCCCGTCTCCAGACCTCAGCTCAGCAACAAGAAGTGGAACATGAAATGCATGGTGGGGAGGGTGTGGGTGGAGGCAGCTATTATTAATACACTTGAGTGTATTCAGTTTAAGATAGTTTTGAGGCATGCTGAACTCTATCTCAGCTGTCTTTGGGCAGTAAGTGGGGTACACCCTGGACTGGTCGCCAGCCAATTGCAGGGCACGAAAACACGAACAACCGTCTGCGCTCTCAAACACAGCTAAGGGCAATTCAAAGTGTCCAGTCAACCTCCCATGCATGTTTTGGAATGTGGGATTTAACCCACACAACTGAAGTTTATGTCATCACTCAATGAGGAAAACGCTGCGTCCATGAATCCAAAATATTGGGGCTGATATTTTCAGCGGTTGATGTTGGCATTCCCATACATTTTGGTGTGAAGTGATTTTTGAGAATTTTAGCACTTATGTAGAGTGAGTCCCGTGTGTCAGTCTACTGCAGAGTCCTCAGCTCTCTTTATTTACAAATACGTACATATTTTACGGACATGTCATGCCACATTCTACTATGCCACTGAAAAAAATGGCAGATTCACTTTGAAAATTGTGCCAGACTCTTGCACACTGTCATTGATGTACCTGTTGCGAATAGGCCTGCACATCTAACATTATTTTGAGTGAGGCCATCACAGGCTGCTGCAGGTAAGACTGGCCATCGATCAAGCAAAACCACAAAATTAAAATAAATAAATAAATAAATAAAATCAAATAAAATAAACATTGTTCGGGATAACCGCACAAAAAGCGCTTCTAAGACAAAAATGAAAATATACAGCAAATTTCACTAATTATTTGTTTTGCACTTTTAAAAGAAATCTTATGTGCTCCCGCTCAACAGGAAATAGAGAACCTTGCCTCTTATGTTGACACTTTTTGAATGTTTCTGGTAAACTTTGCCATTTAAACCCGCTCTGTGACCTGACAAACTAACCACATTTCCCATTCAACGACTGTAAACGCGCAGACGGAAAACGAGTTGTCCTCAATAACAGAGCAATTTAAAACCTCACAAAAAGATGTAAAACAATGCATTCTTTACCTTTATCGTACAACATGCTTTTATTTCTTTCAGATAAGATGAATCACCAATTCACACAATCCACACAAACGACAGACTGAACAATGAAAATCAATTCAATAATTAATATCACGCTCATCCCAAATCACAACATATAGAAATATACAATATGTGAACTTCAAAATATGAGTTAGAATTTTATTAATGAGAATAGAATGCGATAAATATTTTGGACACACTTTAATTTACTCAGTAATTTGAAATAAATGATGCACTGATGAACTATTTTCTGTGCAATTATGGTTACTTATTACTGTACTAATTAGAGTTTTTGGTTCTATTTCATTCAGCCAATAAAGCCCCAAAAAAGTCCTCACCATCAACACAGGTGAGGAGAACACATTCTCTTCAAGGACACATTTCAAGCAAATGCTTAACTTTCCCTTTTGTTTTCCTTTCAGATAGCAAGTGTTTCGTTGAATGTCATGCCCGAAGCTGATTTTGCCTACAGTGTCCTGAACTTTCCTAAAAGAGAGACCCCGCTGGTGAACAGCAAGTCAAATGATATCGAATATGTCCAGGTCCGCCACGCCCCCGTCAAAAATTAATGTACACAACTGGTCATGTTTTAAGCACAGGTCTGTGACAATCAGCAAACGTTTGGGAAATATACTGTACATAAATAAATGTAGATAGTAAATTTAATATTTGAATAGATACATGTTTTGTTCTGTTAATTATCTTTATAAAAGAAATGTGTATTCTTTAAAGAAAGCTACAATAGTTTGATCTTGTTTATATTTTAGAATTTCTATGGCACACGGTTTATACAGCTTCGTACAGTACAGTAAATGATCATTTTGAGAAAAAGTGACGTGTCAGCAAAATTTTTCTTTTACTTTTCTGTCATGGTAGCCGCAGGGTAAGAATGTTGGTTGGCACGTCTTACCTCAACGTCGAACCTTTGGAACCTTGATGTGAATTTTACACGTTCTCTCTGTGCTCATGTGAGTCTTCAGTTTCCTGCCTCATCTCAGGCGCATTTTTCTCAAGTTATTTCAAGTTGATTGGCAAGAATGTTGATAGTTGTTGGTCTACAAGGACAATGTGATTTACTGGCAAACGGTGTACCGGTGCCCTGTGCCGGCTCGAGAAATTTTTACCTCGGGAGGCAAATGCATGGCTGGAAGTTATAATTGCGTACCCGCACACAAACACTTCATAAGACCCCAAAATCTCAATCGAATGTGGTTGATTTTACTGCTTTCCAGAGGCGTAGCAAGGTTTCATGTACACCCCCCCTGGCCCTCATGAGATGTACAAATGGACAGCTTTAAAAACAATACAATCTTGTGTAAAAGTTCAAAGTCGCCATTGGATTCAAAGCGTTATTTCAATCTGTTACACAAACAGGAAGTACGTTTACCAAATTAACCACAAAAAAGAAAACACAAAATATGTCCGTATTGTATTGAGTGAACACAAACATCCATGCACACAAAAAGCACTGTATGACCTTAGGCCTCTCCTTCCTGCTTCTGCATGATACATTGAGACTCGTTTAATTTTTACCTGGTCAACGTAGAGGCAAATGACATGACTTTGGCTCACTGCTCAACTTTGGGTGGGGGTGGCTGGTGTCACCTCTTGCCACCCAGTAAAACTGTGTATGAGTAGTCTGTAATATCTCCACTTCCTGTTCTCCTTTTCTTAGTTAGATAAGTCTAAAATGATTCTCCAGGACTGACGTGCTTCATATTCATATTACATAAATCCATGAGTTTTTTATGAGTTCTAGACTGTATCACATATTGATTTTTTCCCCCTGTGAACAGAACTCCATTTGGCCTTTTTCCTAAAATTTCACATGGATGGAGGAGATATTATATGTCAATTGTGATTATTTATGTTGACAAACAGGTGAATGAGCTCAACTCCTACTTCAGTGTGTGGATTCAAGCGGACACAGGAGTTTCACAATCACTGCCGACTAATTGAGAGGCTATTCTTAATAGTATGTGACTTTCTTCTTCTAGCTGTGTTGGGGCCGCAGCTTACTAATTGTTCTCATCAGCAGTGATGAAAACGTACTTTTTTTCAAAAACTTATATGTACGAACAGGATTGAAGACCCCTGATCTTAACAGACACTGCTCTCTAGTGGATGCTTTGCTCCATCCCAAGTGCCAAAGTGACAGAACTGGATGTCAAATAGTGTATTGTCCTTGAGTCAAAATATGAACTAAATTGTGAACAATCAAGAAAAAATTACAAACATCCTAGTTTCCCTTTTTTTGCATTTTCATTCATAACCACGCAAGAATATGTAAAGTCACAAATCTTGTCCAGCTTCAAACCCATAGGATGGCTTCATTAATATCACTTTTTTTTTTTTTTGATGACTAAGATGTTTTCACATTTGACTGATTCAGCAGCATACATTGACGATTACTCTAACCAATATTTCTGGTTGTTCAGGTAAACTTTTAAGGTGAGCAAACAAAGCTGAAATAGTGAAATAAAGACAGGAATCAAAAGTGAGGACTTTCACAATCAAAGTGTGTCTGTCTGCACGCTGGCGTGGGAGGCGTCAAAAGCACATATGGAAGTCATCAGTATACCAAACCTTTGTCTTTATGAGAATGTGTTGTTCTTCTGACACGTGTGGGTTTCTTCAGCACCTCATTGAACCTCCCAAAAGTGCAACCGGCGGCATTTCTGAGAAACAGATCTGGGTTATGTGAAGGCAGGTTAAATAGAACACCTCTCGCTCTCTATCATACACACACACAACACATGAGAACTGAACTCATGGAAACTTTAGGCTGGATTTCACCACTTCGATACGTTGTTATGTTGCTTCTGTTCACGGCAAGTTCCAGCAAAGGTAAATGAACATGGATGCAAATGCTATTCATTTGTAATATTCTTTAACCTGTCAATTTACTATCTACGAACATAATCCTTGAAAAATACAGATTATTCATAGTGCTCTGGACAAACATCTGTCTGAGTCTTCTGAAGCTGACTTTGATATTTTGAAGCAACAGTGTGAAGGTGATTCCTTCTGAAAGATTATGGCCGATTTCTGAAATCCTTTTTGAAATGTTTGGCCCAAAAGGGTCAGAATGTGAGGCTCCTTCAAGTCCTCAGTGCTTCAGAAGAAACAACGAGTCGACCGTTTACGACTGTGAATGGAGCATCAATACGAGACACAGACATACATTTGACCTCCACTTCAGGTAAGAACTTAAGTATAAGTTATGTTGTACTCTATAGGTAAATGATATTGGGGATTGAGCGTCAGACCAAAATGAAAACAAGTGAAAAATAATAATATGCTATTAACTATCCAACTGGTATTTTTTAAATATTTTTTTAGAGTGAATGTTACGATTATTGACAATGTGGTTCTGAAGCGCATCCTAAAATATTGCCTGGAGGCAGTGTGGATTTACAACGGTACTTTGACATGCTTATTTATATATACATTATACATATAGATAAAATCCATACGTATTTTCTTCCATGAATTTACTCATTCAACAAATACATTTTGTAAAGAAATGGCATATCATTAATCTGTTACAGTCCTCAAAAAAAATTTTTTTTAATCATGTTGTAAATAATTAAAAATAGGAGTGTATTGTAAAATGTGAATCTAAAAAAATAATGGGAAAAAAACTCGAGAAATTGTAAAGAAATAAAAATGTCTTTCTAATCAAAATAAGTGCAAACACACAGCAAAATTTGTGTTCGCTTTTAAGTGGGGTGTGGCCTTGTCAGGTTTGCTCGCCGGTGGGCGAGGAGGAGGTGGACCCAGAGGTGCGAGGAAGCAGGGAAAAGGGTAAACTTAAGGGAATTTATTAAATTAATCAATGAGGACAAATAACATGGCGTGGACAAACAAACGTGGCAGGGTGCAAAATGACTATGACGAACTAAACTTGACTAAACAGAACAAAAACCGAGGAACGAAGACAGTGACAAAAACTAGTGACAAAAACTAGGGACAAGAGCGGGAGCAAGAACGGGAGCGAAGCGAGAACATGAGCGTGAACGAGATCAGGGAGCAGTCGTGACAGTCCAAATGAAGAAGCAGGAGTAATGTTCCAACAATGGGTTGTCGGAGTGAGGTGTTTAAATAGTCCAGTCAATAGGGGAGCAGATGGGAATCAGGTGTGTTGATGATAACGGGGAACAGGTGCGTGGCTGGTGAGACAGAGTGCTGAGGGGAAACGCCCTACTCAGCTGACAAACATAAACAAAAGTGCACATGGTAGGAAAGTGACAAAAACAATAACAAAAACACATGCAGACGAAAACAATGACAAAAACCCCTGTCATGCCCGACGCGGATCATGACAGGCCTAGTGAATGATGGGAATTTCAACTCCAGCTGGGGTTGACGATTTCCCATACGATTATTTCAATGTGGGCGTCTTTTTTTATTTGGGTGTTTCACGGTTTGTCCAATTCTATAAACAGCTAAAAGCAAGTCGGTGACCGTTGCTTTTTTTTTCATTTAATTTCAATTTTGACTTGTAAACACAAAGTAAAGAAACTCTCAAATTGGGGCAATTGGAAGTTACGGCACTACTGCATGTTAAATGCAGAATCAAGCGCCTAAAATTATTATTTGATGGAAATTTTACTTACCGCTTGGATAAATTGTGGTGTGTCTGGATTGCTGTCAACTCTACTTGTGTGAAAATATAAAGCCAGATAAATCTTACGTCGTCAGTCCAGTTCTGGACATGAGGACTTCCAGTCCACCGTTGCACACTCATACAGTTGATTTACATAATCACTCATTATGAGTTTCTCCACCCTTTGCAGCTAAACTGGGCAAAGATCCTACACTAACTGGATCTATTTTGTTGGATGCACAGATTAATGTTACCTTCTGCTAAGCAGCACATACTTAATGGCGCAACGACGTTGTCAATGTGGTTGCATTTTTTTTGTTGTTGTTGTTATGTGGTCATCCATGTCCTCCTGTCCCAAAAATGTGAGTTGCTTTCTGTCTGCATAGTGAACATGACACAAAAGTTGAGAACATTCAAGATACCCGCATTCAGATCAATGACGAGGTGCTCATCAAAGATCGACTCGTTGATATTTGGGTGGAAGCTCACAAAGGAGACTCAGTGTGCAAGTCAAACAAAACCTCCGTTATACTCCGCGAAACAGGTGAGAACCGTCTATTTCAGGTTGGTATGGAATCCCATGTAATATTTCGGGTGTGGTCTTAACTTGTGATGGGTACCACAACATTTTAAGGCACCCCGTATGTAGGGTTTGTTATAAAAAGTGTCAATTGAATAGGAAGAAAACAAATACGGAAAAAAGATGGTAAGGGCGAAAACAAATGTGTGAAGCCATGTCGCTTTATTGAAATAAAAATTATTTTATAAAACTAATTAATTCTGCTCCTCTCCAACAGTTAAATTTGAAGCACCACAAGACATTACAGTGGCCTGGTTTCAAAACCACCTCAATGTGACCTGGAAAGCTGCAGAAAAATACCTGGCCTTGGCTGAGGTCTGGTTTCGAACGGAAGAAAATAAGCCGTGGCAAAAGGTTCTTGTTTTTGAGAAATCCTGCATGTCCAATTTATGTGCTTTGTGTAATAACCATTTGATTCTTTTTGTTTTTGTTTACAGAGACTAAACACCACAGAGTTCAGCCACAGTAAGATGTGTCAGTATTCTTTTATATTTTCTATTCATATTTTCAACTGCTGTTTCTTTCCCCTCCTTGTTAATAAACAAAACCAATAATATGTCTTATTTTGCAAAAATATTGATATAAGTCTACTCTCAGTAGTCACACCATTACAAAGTTCAGTACAATATCTTGATCTTCAGTCCCTCCCCAGTAATTCATTTTGGGGATTTTGAGGCAGGTTTTGTCTGTTGAATGAGACCTGCCACCTGCTATATTTCAAAATATCAACTTTGTTTCACCGTGGCTTTCTTGTATTTCCAAAACAGATCATTTAGCTGTCGAGAACTTGCAGAAGCATACATCCTACCAGGTTAAGCTCAGACATCGGACCAAAGTGACCCGTAACCCTCTATGGAGCGAATGGTCTCCACTTGTGATTGTTCCTGCAGGTGACATTTGTCTATCTCTTTTACTTATTATTAATAGTATTGTTATATTTAGCCGGGAGAGGGTCACCGAATGAGGCATTGAAGCATTATTTTATTAATTTCAAATACAAAAGCATACAACTTTATTTATATAGCGCATTTCACAACAGCAGGAGCTGTAACAAAGTGCATTAAATCTAGCCTAGATGTAACGAAGGCATGGGTTACTGTTTCTGAGTGCTGCTGAGGAAGAAAGGGCTTCACTTTAGCCTGCTGCCTAAGATGAAAGAAGCTGGATCGAACAACTGTTATTTGGTTTTCCACTGCAGAGCTTGAAGAAAAGATGGAGGTTAATATGACGCTGAAACAATTTGAAGGTGCACGGAAGGTCACGCTCGTGTGGAAGGTAAGCCAAAAGTTTTGATTTACAGAGACGGTACCTGCGGGTATGAGGTGCGGTAGTATGTGGCCAATGTTCTGAATACACAGTTATTGCTTCAACTGAAGGAATTGATTTAAACATACATTCAAAGTTTTTACTGAAGGACTATCGGTCTGCAGAAGCAACTGAACCGTGCGTGAAATGACAACACTAGACATTTTGAGATGATTATTCTACTGTTATATCATTTGGGCGAAAGACTCGAGATAGCAAACAGGTTTGTTCTGATACGATCGTATCAAGGAACATCTCTGTGAGGCACACGTGTCGTAAGCGAGCAAGGACATACCTTGAATTCAGAAATACAGAATTAAAATAGAAGTCATAATTCCAAGGTCAACAGCGTAAGGTGCAAGGTAATCAGTGAGCATGATCACAGTACAGAGCTCAGGGAATGTGATATTAGCATTTTTTTCCCAGGATGTAATTAAAAAGTCGTGTGTTATAGGCCAGGAAGTTTTCCCTCTGTCTGCGGATCAAAGCAGTGACAGCAGCAAATCACTGAAGCAGCTCTTCTTTCTGTCTATTGGATCTCACTGAGGATATGTCTCAGTCACCCGGATCAGTTGAGCTGGATAAGCGTAACTGAGCTGCACTCTGTTTCTTAGCCAGTTCACCATGCAGCGGCAGTACCCGGAGTGACATACATCGTGAGGGACTCGCAGTCTTCCGGAGGATGTCCGTGTATGACGAAGAAAGCCCATACCATCAACAGGACTGAATACACAGACTATGTTTCCGACTCTCCGGTCAACTTCTCTGTTATGGCCAGAAACGCAGCAGGATTCTCTCCCCCAGCCATCATACAAATACCAGCAAAACCTACTCCCAATTTAAAACGTATGATTTACAAAGTCAACTTGAAACTGAGAATCGAATGCACTGTAAACCGTCCGGACAAAGGAATTGGGACCTGCAGAAATTTCAGGATGTAAAAATCAAAGACAATTTTGTAATTGGATCCAAAAGAACATTTGTGATCTAAAAGATGTCCAAGCTCACTATCTCTGTTCTAGTTCATCCCAAAGGTGTTTGATGGGGTTGAGGTCAGGGTTCTGTGACCTTTTCCGTAGGACATAGTTGGGAATAGGTGAAGAAGGGGCACAAGCTAAACTCTGATTGATTGATTGATTGATTGATTGCGTGATTGATTGATTGATTGATTGATTGATTGATTGATTGAGAGGTGTGTCCTGATTCTTTTGTCCATAGTGCACAGTATCCATTTTAGAATACTGTTATATGTTGTTGATTACTTTTTTTATTTGTTTTCTTTACATTTTGCAGCTTGCAATAAAACATTAATGGATCACAAACTGAATGAGACCACCTGCCTCGAGTTGTACAGGCTTCAAGATGGAGACTTAAGTCAATTGACAAGGAAGACTAAAAGACACATGAACCTTTTTAGAAACAGTAAGATACCGTTAAAAACTCAACACTGTGGCTAAAGAAAGTCACAAAAATAAGTCATACATAATTCCTTTATATTCGGGGTACCCCAAGAGCCCCTATCCAGACAGTTTGAGATGCATCCCTACTGCAGCACACCTGATTCAAATGATCAGCTCATGAACAAAGTTTGCAAAATCATGATAATGAGCCTGAGGATTTGAATCAGGTGTGTTGCAGGAGGGATGCATCTAAAACAGGCTGGATAGGGGCTCTTGAGGACTGGACTTGGGTACCCCTGCTATATATGATATTGAAAGTCGGACGGCATTAGTTCATGAATAAAATTTTCCAGAAACTGCATTGGCTGTAAACTAAACTAGACCAAGAGCTAATGATTGTACACTTTTCACCAACTCACTTTTCTGTCTTGTTAGCTTATTTCCAGACGTTATGTTTAATACATATGATTGATTGTTTGTCTTTCTGTTATATAGGCATCAAGGACTATGTGGGTTACATTTACTTTGAGCACCTATGCATGAACGAGAGACCAAAGACAGTTCAAATGTGCCTGTATTATAAAAAAGAGAATGGTAGGTTGATTTGAGCTTGATTGTCGCAATTATGGTTTACCTCATGCTTGTGAGTCACGTTCGTCCAAGTCATTTCATTATTAAGGCATTCAAATCAAAAACATGCATAGTAGGTTGATTGAACACTCTAAATTGTGCCCTGGTCCCTGGTGTGAGTGTGAGAGTGAATGGTTGTTGAGCTTTGTGTGTCCTGCGATTGGCTGGCAATTTGTCTGTCACAATTCACCAATGTCCATACATGGCGGTGGCAGCAGGACACACTAAGCCGAAGTTTGATGATGATGATTCAAGAGTTTGGGGTACTGGACCTTTTGATAACAGGCTGTTCGGACCCTGGACGAGTTCCGCAGACTTTGGTCGGCATTGTAGTATTTGTTTCTTGTGAGTGGTGTACTCTGTCAAGGCTGTCCTTTGTCCCTGTTTCTGTTCTTTCACGGGCAATTTTTTTTAACTCAGCCAAGGTGTTGGGTGGGTCTAGTTTGGTGGCCTCCATTGAACATTTTTGCATCTTGCAGATGATGTAGTTCTGTTTGGGGTTCATCAAGCCCCAATCTTCAACTTGCACTGGATTGCTTTGCATTTTATTGTGACGCAGCTGGAATGTGAACCAGCAATTCCAAGGCTGATGCCATGGTTCTTAGTCAGTAAATGTCGGGGATGAGACCATGCCCCAAGTAGAGAAGTTCAGGTATCTTTAGCTATTGCGAAGTGAGGGAAGAGTAGAGCAGGAGAATGTCAGGCATATTGGTGCTGCAATTATTCAGTCTTTCCATCAGTCTGTTGTGGTGAAGAAGAAGCTCTCCATCTACTGGTTGATCTTGATGTTCCCATCATCACGCTTGGTGTGGCACATGACCAAAATGAGCAGGATCACGGATGAGTGACTGAAATTAATTTCCTCTGCTGGTTGCCACGGCTCTAGACACACACTTGGGGATCCCTTCAGAAGAGCTCGATGAAGTGGCTGGGGAGAGGCATGAACGTACTTACTAGCTAACCTCTGATCCTACCAAAGACAAGCGAAAAAAACGGATGGATAGATTAATTTTTACAATCATCAGCCACAGCCATTTTCTGAGCAAACTGGGGAAGAAGACTCACTCTTGACCCACCACACACCACAGGATAATCGGTCAGGCTTAACTGCCCTGACGCTTTGTGGGAGAGCTGTTACTAAAGGTGGCTCATGCCAGAAAGAACCAGGCAAGGTTATTCTTTTCACTGCTCGCCCCACTGCCTCTGCTTTTATTAGAACTTGAAACAGAAACTAACTCATAACGAAAGTTAGACGGCCTACACCCTACATGAGTTGTGTCTTTAAGACAGGGGCGTAGGCCACAGTTTTTGTTAACTTTCGATTGCGTGTTCTTAGCAAAAATATCGGCGTGTGTGCGTGTGCAAACATGAATGCAATTAGCGCATAAAAACATGATTAGAAATACACAAACTGATGATATAAGGTTACTTGAGGTTATTATGATCTTCAGCTTATTTTACAATAACCTTTCAGTGACATCTGAAAATCATACATTTGCCGATTTGATGGAAAGTGGTGGGAAAATACCAGAGATGGGCAGTTTACCCTATTTTTCCGGTCTGTCCTCCATCCTCGGTCTGCGAGCTAGGCACCAATCCATTATTGTCCCTCCGTTATTATTCCTAAAATAAGTCCCCATCCGTCCTCATCCTTCAAAACGCTCCTGTCCTTGCTTTTTGCCAGTCCGTGCATAAAGACATGGAAGAAAGGCTAATGGCAGAGGATCCAGTCTTGGAGGCATACTTGACTGGGAGATGCGTAAACTATTTTTACAGATGACTAGTGCTCCTCCTCTTGTCGACTTGAAGCCAAGTGAAGTCACGCCCTCCCGCATACAAACACGGTGAACACGCACGAGACAAGCAGAGCGTTGTGATATTTCACATTTGGTCTGAAGTTGTGTATTGGCGGATACACATGCAAGTTGGCCATGTATCTGTCAGTCATAAGTGAAATGGGCGTCCGTGGGTACTTGACCAGGTTCGAGGTGATAACAGGGACGGGCGAAAACCTAGTTCCGTTCTTGCTTAGTCCGTCCTTTTGAAACTTCTCCTCCAATGGACGTTTGTCCAGGTTCTGTGCATGGGACGGAATAACTAGATCTGTGAAATACTCTATTTTGGTCCATTTGCAGAGATTTGTGTATCCTGCTTTATTCCAGGAAGAAAGAATGCAAATTTCCGTCTTTCCTCCATTGTTGTCCTTTGTCTCATGAATTGATTTTTTTTTTGTCTTGTCATCTCAATAAAATTCGACATTATTTTTTAATCTAAAACTCTCTTCACCCCATTCAGTTCCAAGGACGGCTCCCCAAGACTTGTTCGCCTTCAATGAAAAACATAGTTCTGTCACGCTGTCTTGGAAAGCAATACCCACTGAGGACAGGCGAGGTTTCCTTACATACTACAATGTGTGCAGTGTGCAATTACATTCTAATGACGAGCGCAATCGTAAGTACTTAATTGACATGACCTTTCGGTTCACGACACATTCTCTTGTTTCAAGATTTTCCAATTGTTTTAGTGTTTATACATTGATATTTTCGAACCTCTTTGATTTCAGAATGTCACAGTGTACCAGCTTCCATGGCTGAATACCGTCTGGAAAATTTAACACCAGTAACAAAGTACAACATCACAGTTGCTGGGGTGACAAGAGCTGGAGAAGGTCCTAAGGCCACAGTAACTTTCAAGACAAAGCCAATGAATTCTATGTCAGGTATCGGACAATGGATTCACATACCGTGGGATGCATGTCAATGAAGTAGTTTTCTAATGCTTTTTTTTTTTTTTTTTTACCTCACCAATAGAATGGTTGAAACGTGGCTTGATTATGGCATTCCTGTTTATCTTTCTTTTAATAGTATGCTCATGGTGCTGGAAAAGGTGAGTGAGCCCTGCTTTTACACACAGTAAAATAACATATGATACATAGTAAACAGGGACTAAACCTTTGCAAGGCAAATACCAGGAATTGAAACTTTCTTTGGGCAGCATGATAAAAATAAAGGTTGACATGTCTATGTCACAGTTGAGAGGTTTCACAATGGGATAGACGCCAGCTCTCCTACATGAATCATTCTTGAAGCTAACATAAAATAGCCTGCTAAAAAAAACTAATAGCATAGACAAAAATCCAAACTTTTGGTCATCAAGCAACCCGTTGAGCCCAAACCACCTCGCAAGACCAACCAGCTGTTGTTGCCCTGCTCGTGAGTGGTAACAGCAGCAAGTCCAGTAGGTCACCAGCTCCTGGCTGGTCCCCTGCTGGGTGGATGTGGCTCAGTTCGTTGCTCAGTGACTGAAGTTTTGGCTGTTTGAACCTTGGCTGCTTTGTTTTGCTTTCTGGGCCAGCAAGACCAGCATGAAAACACAACTAAAGCATGCTGGCCTATGCATTTTTTTTAACAGGGAGTAGAAAGCACAGATGTCTGTTTCCAAATGTTAAAAGTAACAGTATTTTTTTTTTCAAATAAAAATAACACTCAAGTAAAGTACAGATACCTGAAAATGATGTAATTCATTTATATCCCTGTGGGCAAACTACGGCCAAGGGGCCACATGCGGCCCGTTAAACGTTTTAATCCGGCCCGCCGAACTTGAAAAAAATTACATGAATAAACCTTGTTGATATTTTATTTTCTAAATATTGTGTTGTGTCAAAGACAGATATTTTGTTGTAATGCTTTTGTTCAGTTTCATTTAAAATTAATTGTATTTTTTGTCTCTGATGAGGTGAGGTTACCAAAACACTCCATCCATCTGCTCCTGGTCCGGCCCTTCTGTCAAATTCTAGAACCCATTGTGGCCCCCCCAATCAAAAAGTTTGCCCACCCCTGATTTATATAGAGCTTTATCTTCATAATACGTTTACGAAACCATATTTACCTATCTCATTCAAAAGTCTCAGCGTGTAAGCCAACACTTCACAACCAACAGTGCTGACTTTACAACTTAAACAGAGCTTTATATGTCGATTTCACATCCACAAAGATCAAGATGTGTTCTCTTGCTCTGCAAACTATTTCCATTTGCCTCTCTGTCACATGTTATTCAGTCACCATCAAAAGCTGAGTTTTACTAGTTCTCTTATAGAGTGGTTACATTTTCTTTGTATTTATAGGACAATTAAGAATATTGAAACAATACCAACATGTTGAAGGATTATCATGATTCTAAACTGATAAAAAAAAATATACAAATTATCTAAATTGTGGGTTAGCGTGACAGATTGTGTTCAACTTTGAAAGTTCCGCTGTATTTTAAAACATAAATAAAGTGTTAACAGTTTAATGTTTAATAATACTGTGTGTTCTTTGTGTTCAGAATGAAAAAGAAGATACTTCCTCCACTACCAAAGCCTCCTATTTTGGAGTTTGCCTCACAGCAAAGAGTTAATCTGGTAAATCTCATGCCTGTTTCTATTAATAGAAATTTCATTTTTATGGTTTGATTTCTATAACCTTCACCAACTGAGTCATCTTTGCAGTGGAGGTTAGTTTAAAACATAAAGGGGATTTGAAAAAGCCCTGTGTGCATGTGACTTTGTGTGACATTTCATGAAGATTAATTTCAAAAGTGAGAAGGGAGGAAGCCAGTTAGATTTTTTTTTTTACGTATTTCAGGAAGGCGGACAAAGGTGAGAAAATTTCTGCCGCTTCTGAAAGATGATGTGAGACTACTGTCAATATTGGTTATGACTTAGCAAGCAAAACACTGAATACATGAACCTTACTCCTGGGTCGTAGTCATACAAACCTTTAAAAGGGGGAAAATGATGATGCTTACCGTAATGTTCCTCTGATATCCTGACCAATAACAGGAAATGCTCGGGGGGAAGGAGGAGGTGGTGACACTGCAGCAGCTGCATCCAAAGGGTCACACTGGAGGGGAGGATGCAGAGAAGACGACCATGTTGTTAAACGTTGATATCAAGACGACAAGGGTGTCTGATGGGCACAGGAATGATACTCTGACACCTTCTTTTCTTCTTTTATTCAACTAACACTGAGGGCTTCCAAAGAAGATGGAATGTCAAATATGGAACAAGAAGATAGGCTTGCCTTTGTTGCTGTACAGGAAATGATTGATCATTAAGATGAGAGAAATTGATTAAAAAATGACTTTCTGCTTTTAGTCTGAGGTAATGTTTATTATCATCAGAACGGTTCAGTGTCTTATTTGCCTTGGATATGTGTCACACCACCTCGTTTTACAACTACAGAACACCTCCAAAATAAAATATATCAGGAACAAGGAAGAGGTCTAGCTATTTGTCACCCATTTTGAATGAATACTTAAGTGAAATCAAAGGTCTCCTGGCTAGATTTGCGCCACAGGTAAACCATCCCTTGCCCACCCCCCTTTTACTATCCAGCCCCACAATAAAAGGACTCACCCCCACACCCTGACACCTGCAAAACTACACATTATATTATTTGTATTATTTTACTACATCAGCATGCCCGCGGCCCGAATAAGGGTAAGATGTTCTGATAATGGATGGATGGGTGATAAATACAGCCTGGAAAGATTTAGTCTGGTGGGGAGTCACATCAAGCGCATTTCTGAGGCTGGGCAAACATGAGCAAACTGACAGTGTGACGTTGCTTACGAAGGACACGTCAATGCAAGTAAATACATTTGATTTGACAGTCAGTTTTGAAACGAAGCTGAGCTACTGTGGATTTGGTTTCTAGACCCACTTTCTTACTGGGTGTGGCTTTCTAAGCTACAATACACAGGCTGCACGGTGGGTGACTGGTTAGCATGATTGCCTCACAGTGCAGAGGTCGTGGGTTTGATTCCGGCTCTGGCCTTCCTGTGTGGAGTTTGCATGTTAACCCTGTACCTGCACGGGTTACCGCCTGGTACTCCGGTTTCCTCCCACATTCCAAAGACATGCATGATAGCTTGTATATATATATATATATATATATATATATATATATATATATATATATATATAAATATATATATATATATATATATATATATATATATATAAGTTGTTTAACTTAATTAATAGGCATTTTAGATTAAAAAAAATAAAATGAAAAAAAAGAACAGTAAGGAGGTCTGCATATATTTTCACTTGTTGGGTTGCAAATGAAATGAGACAATGTTGCCTATGAGTGAAATTTGTTGCATGACATGATGCCTCAGTCAATTCTAATCGTTTCTATTTCAGCAAAACTTAACACCATATAGTCTGCTGTGGCTTAGCAAAATAGCCTTTAGCCGGCTGTCTCTCACATCAATCATAGAATTCTGCATATCTTTTTCTTTTGCCCGTTTGTTATCTTCTTTTCTGTTTCTAAACAGGGCACCTGATGGCATTTTCACATCACCCAATCAATAATGTGAAGGCATATGCGTTTATATTATTACTATTATTATTATTATTATTATTATTTATATTTTTCTCAAAGTTTCTCAAGGTTCTCAAAAACACAAAAAGACGCCGCGATACCACCGTTTGGCCACTAGAGGAACCCATGTGTATTCTCAACCTCCTGCCTGTTGCTATTTTACAAAGAAGAAGAAGGTCATCCATGTTGCGAAGCTGAGATAAGCACACGAGACTGTCTTTTTGCCTCTTTTCGTATTTGTTCGTTACTTGGGCGTGTTTAAAGCGAGATAATTTCAAAATGAGTGACTTTTCGTCGCTCGGGCTCTCAGACTGGCTCATTAAACAGTGTAAGCAGTTAGGCATCAACAAACCGACCCCTGTCCAGGAAAACTGCATGCCAGCTATTCTAGAAGGTATAATTAACAAACTTGCATGTAAATTCATCTCGGAACATTTTACAACTTTACACACCTAATTAAAATAAGGCACCTCGCATTTTGTGACGTCAGCCAGTGCGACACTTTAATGGTATATATGTGTATAAATGTGCTTTTGAGCATCAACAGTTGCTAACGTTTTATTTACATTATTACATAACAAATGTCAGAAACTTTCCAGCTCTGGTGTCTGTAAGGTTATATTAAAAACTGCAAATTAGGAGTTTTCAACATTCTGACAGACATATAGTCTCTGTTTTGTTGGACGATGACTGTTAGTGGAGTTGAGTTGGCGACCTGCTCTGCCTCTTCTTCTAAACACAAGACCCTTGTACAATATTTTGTGCTTTTTGCACCTAGGTCGTGACTGCATGGGCTGTGCCAAAACTGGAAGTGGGAAGACTGCAGCGTTTGTGCTTCCGGTGCTCCAGAAACTGTCAGACGACCCTTATGGCATCTTCTGCCTGGTGTTGACGCCCACCAGGTTGGTGCTGCTGGATCACACTTACTGCTCTTTTGGGTCATTTAAGGGAACATTCACATCTTCATCTTGTGATTTTCTTTTTCATTTTGCTTAACATTTTTTTTTGAAGGAGACAAGAGCTGCTTCATTTCGGTCAATCTCTAGACTAGATTTATTTTTGTTTATAGTACTGATATAAGAAGTGCAGTCCAGTTGTTTACGTATTGTTTCATGAAATATTAAATTGTATTTTTTTTTGCATTATTATTGTATACTTGTTTATGACTGACTCACCGATTCATGCTTGCACCATACTTGTTTGGTAGAATTTTGTGAAGTTGTAAATGTGAATGTTTAAAAAAGGCTGCAGGTCTCCAACTTAAGTAGATGGATAAACTTATATTCAATCTTGATTCATTTGCCTTTATTTTAATGTAATTCTAACCAATAACATCAAACAATTTGTGTATAATAAGATTGAGATTATTTTTTGTAATGCAATTAATATATTGCCTGTGTTTCTTAAAAAGAAAATGAATCACTGGTTGATTTCTTTTTTTCTTATTTTTTTTCTATTTCAAAATCGTTCAGCCACAGTTTCAACATGTTTGTCATGTTGCCGCCATGCACATGCCAACTTACTCCAAATACTCAAGTGCTGATTGTGCTCATTCATCTGCTAACCTAATAAGTGTCACTGTGTTGCGATGCAGGGAATTGGCATACCAGATCGCGGAGCAATTTCGAGTCCTGGGGAAGCCGCTAGGTCTGCGCGACTGCATCGTTGTGGGTGGAATGAGTATGTGCGGTCATCGTGAGCAGCAATTTAGTCCCAAATTGTGCAATTCATGACACACTGTGCTCACTAACAGACATGGTGAGTCAGGCCCTGGAGCTTTCGAACCAACCTCACGTGGTCGTAGCCACGCCGGGCAGGCTCGCCGATCATATCCGAAGTTCCGACACCTTCAGCATGAGGAAGATCCAATTCCTGGTGAGTTGACCGCAAAAATATAGATAAGAAAAGGCGGTCCAAAGCTGACCAGTCTTCGCTTTTAGTCAGCTGATATAGACTCCAGCTCACCCATGAACCAGCGAGAACAAGCGCTCCCCCAAAAAAAAAAAATAAGGGATGACTGTACGCTTCATATTTAAATGTTTGTCCTGCTTTGTGACATTTTGTCTGACAGATCTTGGACGAGGCAGACCGGCTGCTGGAACAGGGCTGCACAGACTTCACAAAAGACCTGGAGGTAATCCTTGAGGTGCTGCCGGTCAAACGACAAACTCTTCTGTTCAGCGCCACGCTCACCGACACGCTGCAGGATCTGAAGAGTATCGCCATGAACAGGCCCTTCTTCTGGGAGAGCACATCCGAGTGAGTGTCCCGCAGATCATCGCGGTGTGATGGTACGTGACCGCTACTCTACGTGTCGCCGTTGTTAACAGGACGCGTACGGTGGAGGAGTTGGACCAGAGGTACATCCTCACTCCAGAGAAGGTGAAGGACGCCTACCTGGTCCACCTGATCCAGACATTCACGGACGAGCATGACGACTGGTCCATAATTGTCTTCACTCACACGTGCAAGTAAGAAAAAAAGCCACTTTGGGAACATTGAACATGACATCTTACATATCTGTGCTAGTAAAGCTTATAAATGCTTCCTTCCGTTTTCAATTAGCAATAGAATGAAAAAGTTTTTTTTGTTTTTCATCAAATACCAAGTAAAAAAAATGACACATTGTTCACATTTTCGGTTTTGTATGGATCACCTTTGCATTCATTAAAGTTACATTGGCATAACAGTTAAGATTTTTCAAATATTGTCCAATGATCCTGTTTCTGGTTAGCTTGCAAAGTTTTCGGTTGTTTGATGGTCAGTTTGAAATCGATTTTTGTTGTACTCTTAAAATTGTTTCATATGTAGGATTTTCTCTGTGGTTAGTACAAAAAGACGTGGTTTTGTTTTGCCACAGGAGCTGTCAAATCCTCACCATGATGCTTCGGCAATTTGACTTCCCCGCAATCTCCCTCCACTCGATGATGAAGCAGGTAATGAACGCAGTGGAATAACCCGAAATTTAGACTGCAAAAAATCCTGTGAGAAGCGTGTGAGCTGTGATGTAAACACTCCTCTTTGCAATCCCAGAAACAACGATTTGCCAATCTCGCCAAGTTCAAGGCCAGTGTTTATAAAATCTTGATTGCTACAGACGTAGCTGCCAGGTAAGAAATGCACACTTGGTGATTAATTGCAATTAATTCGTCACTCTTTTGTTGTTGTTTTTTTTTGTAATGTCTGTCGTTCAAATGGTTGATGCAACAAAAGGGCTGCAAACTGAGAGGAGATAGCGAGTGCTTGAAAAGTGATGCTTTTCAAAAAAGCCAACTAGCGAGGTTCATTTTTGCCCCAAAAACAATCATTTTCACATTACTGAATCAAAAATAATTTTTTGGTGAGGAATGATGCAGATTTTATTTCAAGGCCATATCACAAAGCGCTACTCTAAAGGAAGTGGCGTATCCTTCTTTTTCATTCACCCTCATGCATACTTACTCACCTTTGACTTTGCAACAGGGGCTTGGATATTCCAACTGTGCAGGTTGTCATCAATCACAACACCCCTGGCCTGCCAAAAGCATACATTCACAGGGTGGGCCGAACAGCAAGAGCGGGTAATCATCACTTCAATGCCTGTAGGAATGTTCAATGATTCCTCACATTGTGTGACTTTCATGAGATGCTCTTCGTCTGCAGGCAGGAACGGGGTGTCCATCACACTGGTGACACAATACGACATCCATCTTGTCCACGCCATCGAAGAACAAAGTCGTAAGTCGTAATAGAGGACCAACGCTTCTTTTGGTTTACTTATTTAATAATGACCAGTTTTGTCGTCCATTACATTTTGTCAGCACGAGGAGATCTAAAGTAGTTTTTTTTTTTTCTACAGAGACTAAAATGAAGGAGTTTGCCGTAGAGGAGAAAGAAGTCCTGAAGATCCTCACACAGGTCAACGTAACCAAACGAGAGTGTGAAATAGTAAGCGCTTGGCTGCATTTGTTCCCATTGAATGCATGGCATCTTATGTTCGATTTTCACCTGAAACAAAAGCACTCACTCATTTCAATGACAATTAATGGCCTGTCCCAACGAAATACCAAATTGTGGGGTTTTTTTTGTCAGAGACTGGAGTCTACAGACTTTGATGAGAAAAAGGAAATCAACAAGAGGAAGGATATGATATTGGAAGGAAAGGCATGTATTTTTTTCTCTGGAAATTACTATTTAATGTTCATCCACACAAATGATAAATGCCAGTTATACTGCTTCATACAATATGCATTCATGTTTTCTGTATTGAAATACTTTTTAAGAATGGAAAAAAAAGTGTTTATGAAAATGAAATCTGTAGTCAAGTGACCAGAATTACACAAAAAAAGTTCTCTGACTGAACTTTTAATTCGTGAGGTTTTTGTCTTGATTCCAGGATCCAGACATGGAGGCGAAGAGGAAAGCAGAACTGGAGAAGATCAAGAGCCAGAAGAGGAAGTTCAAAGAGCGCATCCAGAATAACATTGAAGCACAGAAACGAGGACAGCTCAAAAGGAATTTCAAGACCAAACATTCGCCGAAAAAGACAAAACAAGGGACAGATTGACACTTGTTGGGTGATTGGTTCTTTTATTACTGTGCAATATCAAATACTTTCATATTTGTGACCGTCTGCAAATCAACATGACATCTATTTTATACCATAAAGGAAATAGTTCTTGGCAGCATTTGAGTCCATCACTTCACCAGAAATGAGACTGCTCACTTGTACTTCATAGTTACAGCTCACTGATAGATGACAAAGTGCTGCCGTTAGATGTTGACAATCCATGAGAAAGATCACAAAAGTTCAACGGATCACTACACTTTACACGATGCAAACACATTGGCTCTGATGACAGAACGTAAGCTATTCTTTTTAAAGCCATTACATGTTAGAAATAGATCAAGCACAAATTGTCTGCAAAAGGTAAAAACTAAATCTATACTTAATAAAACTATAACCACAAGCAGAGTCTGATCTAATGAAGAAAACCTTCCTGTTGGCTACACATTGCTACAAACTAGTAAAAGCAGACACTCGACTGAGCAAAAATAAACAACAAATGCAAATAGAAATCAAGAAGCAAAGGAACCCCACAAGAACTACACAACATAGGCAAGTCTGCGTTCTAAAGTCCACAGAAGCAAAAGAGTCTCTCCTCCTCCATTGATTTTACCCCAGAGAAGGAAGGTGGCTTCACCCGGCCTCATTTCTATGCCGTGGGTATAAAACAAAAATAAAAATAAAAGTTGAGCCATGTGATGTCAAAAAAGGGCGTCAATGCTGTTTTTTTGTTTTTTTAACTTGACAACTGCAGTTCATTCATGCTTGTTCTGCAGCCATTTCGGTTTACAAATGTGTAGGCACTGATTCAAGGTTAAAAACTGTCATAGTCCATCCCATCAGCACTGGTGGCCTCGGGTTTAGTTCTATGAAGAGTGCATTTTAATTCACTCAATAAGGGCCCCTACGGATTAGGAGTAGTTCTCCCATGTCTAAAACTCTTGATGTAAAATGTTCCTTATTTGGAGATTTGGTCGCAGTTTCAACATTTTCTTCTCTGTGGCTGGGTGACAACCATCAGCGTCGCGTGACTCATTACGGCAATGGCGTATATTTGCAGACTCAAGCGTCCCGTCTTGTCCTTTTCTTCTCAAGCCACCTTCCTTTTCTTCCCCTCCCGTGTGAATACTGATGAGCAAGTTTACAACATCACTTCAAGCAGGGGTTCATGTTGACGCTTCAATGAATTCACAGACTTCCAATTTAAGCCTAAGCAGAGTTCATTCATGTGTGGCCAAGTCACCAACGCTGCGTTCGGGACATTTAAGAAAGCAATAACCTTGGCTGAAACAGAAGACCCGATATTCAATGCTGGTCAGGTTAGATTAAATCAGTCTTTTTTTTTTTTTTTTTTAAATTTTGTGCTCAGTGATTAGAAAGCTACTTCAGAGAAGAAAATGGTCTCAAAGAGTGTGGCATGGCTGGGATTTGTGTGCCATGCCTTGGAAAAAGTCTGAAATCCCCGATGCCAGTCCACCACTGATGCGTGGTGCTAAACCATTCCATGAGAAGACCTTGTAAAAGAGCCAGGGGTTCCCAAGGCAAATGGATGGTTTCTCAGTTCAAGGCTCCAGATCATCAGTGTCAAGCACAGAAATTGTTTCCTTCCCTCTCAGAGAGAGGGAGAGAATGTGTGTCGACTGCCGCTTTTCCTTCAGAGGCCGCTGAGGATTTTGGGACCCTCCTCCCAATATCAAACTAATTTAGATCGGCCCAGGACTTCTCCTGAGTCGGACATTTTAAGGATGAAGATTTTTTTTTTTTCGTTGCCTGTTGGACCACTTTGCGCGATCCTGCCTCGTGCAAGTCTGGAGAACCAATTCTTCAAATTCAGCCGGAAAACTTGGGAGCATTACCCGCAGTCTTTCCTGGCGTCTGCGAGGTGAAGGATGTTTGTTGGACATTTGGGTTGGCATTTGAGCCTCGAGACCGCCGGAGTGTCTCCTCGGTTCCCCTCGGCAGCTCGACAACACGTGGCCATCTTGTCGACTTCCCTCCTCGCTCGTCGCACCGCCGTCGGTGCCCGCCTCCTGCCCGTCCACCGGCCTTTTGCCTCCTCCTCGCCCGTCTCTCCGTGCCCTCGTCTTCTACCCTCTTATTTCTCTCGCTGGTCATTGGTTTGCTATTCCGTCGCTTTCACTCGGTGGTGCTTCGGTTGTAGCAGAGGAAAACAGGTATCCATTTTATGATTTTATTATTTCCCAGATTAAAAAGCTAGTGAACTAAGCTCAGCTCAAGCCTAGCTCACTTCTTCAAGCAACCTGCATAGAGGAGAAGTCTAGTTTAAACCAAAATGAACACACAAATAAGCATACCCCTTCACTAAATGATATAGTTCAATTGAAGAAGTGATACTAAAAATACAGTAGATTCTTCCAACAATTCTCACCTTAATTTAATTAATCCTGTTGCCTTGTTTTCTATTTTTTCTCACGTGACATTTTAGTGTCAGCCATAATTGGCACAATAAAATATTTCCCTGTATGTGTGCAGTGAATCTATGAGTTTAGCTTTTTTTAATTTAACTCCTGTAATCTGCCTATTTTTAGTACACTATCTGCAAAAATTGCCTACATTCGAATTCAAAACAATACATAAACAAATAAAGTCAGATATACGTACTGTCTGAATAGTAATTTGACTCAATGACGGAGGTTGAAGACATATTCACGGAAAGACAAGCTTTGTAAATTGAGGAGTTAGGCTGAGCCCGGATCGTTGTTGGAAGGTAGCAGAGCCATCATTGCATATGCATGTAAATGTGCACTTTAAGTGCATTTTTTTTTTCCTGGAAATGAAATCACCTTGAGCCATTAATGAGGGTAACGTTGTAAAATGAGATTGAAATGTTTAACTTTATAGTTTATTGTATATTAATATAGCTTAAAATATTAATTTGAGCATTTTCTTTTTGTCAATTGCATTTTTTTACTGTTCAAATTTAGTATTCCATGATCTGTATCATTTATTGCAATGCACTTGTAGTTGCTTTCAATAACATAAATCTCATTTGCGCGTTCTGTGTGACTGTCAAATAGAATCCAAGTTAAATGTCTGAGCTGCAAAACTTACACTCTAGTACTGTGACAAGCCGGTCACCCCACCATGCTGGTATGCACGTTCACCCTGGTAAGTCGAGTCCTGTGACAAAGCCACGTCGATTTGGGACTTGAACTCGTCACCCAAGTAACTGTCCTGTAAAAAATAGACCCCCCCCAAAAAAAAAATCTAAGGCAGTGATTCTCAAACAATGTGCCAAGGCACACTAGGGCGTCGTGAAAGAAATTAGCGGGGGAAGAATATTCAACTTCACTTTACTGACTTTTTAAACAGGTTTAAATTTTATCAACACATTAGCCCACTTCAAATAAACGTCAAGATGCTGCGTCCATGTCAGTGATAGGGACAGTTTATGCGTTTACCTGCGACAGTTCTGGCTGGGAGAGACCAGGCTGGCTCATCTGGGAAGGCTGACTCATGGAGATGTAGCCTTGAGTCAGTGGCCCCTGTGAGAAGGACTGGGAGGCACCGTCCTGGCTAGCTTGGCTGTTTGGTCCGTGACTGGCACCTTGGGCCGCCGAGCCACGGGGCCTCTGGCGCCCGCCACGTCCTGGCTTATTGCCCTTCATAGCTCCACGGCCTGAATTGATCACATCGGTCATGTAGAAGGATTTTAACACGGGAACAGGCTGCTCAACTTGACGCTGTCCTTTATTTTTCCACCTTATGATGTGACTCAAAGGGTTTTCTCTTTGCGGTAACATACCTGCAGCGGGGCCGTTAGTCTGGCCTAAGTAGCTGGGCGGAGGCATGGGGGGCATCACCAGGTTGAAAGGAATGGGGAGATTCATTGCTGCCATGTGACCAGGACCCGCCCCAATCATCCCAATCTGGTCATGAGTTTGGAAGTACATGTTGGATGGGCGACCAACTGTAAAATACACACGCACGTACACAAAAGAAAATTACCCAATTCAGACCTGGTAAAAACCCTCTTTTCATTTTTCAAATTTTCATGCAAAATGAGCACCAGTATTGCTGCGGTCGTAAGCAGAGCCAGGAATAAGAGCTTCACGGGCATCATACATTGCAGTGCTCATGAAACGTCCACCCTAAAACAACACCAAAGAAAACAAAAATAATAATTACTTGCAGACTATAAGTCAAATTTTTTCATAGTTTGACAAGTATTACATTCATAGACCAGTGCAATTTCTTTATATTGAAAATGGAGCTCCGACTGCCACCCAAAATACACAAAAGTAGGAGAAGAAATGGAAGCAGAAGAACTAAAAGATGAACATAAACTGCAGTTATGGCAGCAATTGTGTAACGCAACTCTGCTGCCGCCATTCGAATGCAGAAATCGCCACTAGATTTTGCTTTTTGCAGCATTAAAAGACCCAACAACCGACAAGGATTTTACTTTTGGCCACTGCCAGACGCATCCGACTTCGGCACTCTTTTTTTGGGGCACTCTAAATAACCATATGGTACATTTAAACAACAATCTGAGTTTCCAAACAATAGGAGTAAAGCAGTGGTGCGTCTTGCTTATTGTAAAATAAATTTCCCCCCAAAAATACTCTGGGTCAACATGGATGTTTTTGTTTCTTCTTCCTGATACGTTTTTTGGACTGGTACAAATTACACACAGGAGTAAAGAAGAGTCCAAAAAATATGGTCTTTTTTTTTTTTTTTTTTTAGTGCATATGTTCCTGAAAGTGTTTCTAGAGTGTTGCGTTGCCCCACTGTCGTCTTCTCAGCAACTCACAGGATTGATGGTGTTGACGAGCTTGCGTGGCTTGCTGAACTGCATGAGACTCTCCCTCAGGTTGTTGAGGGGACCCTCCACGAGGACCTTCTGCTCTTTGTAGTTGTTCAGCAGGTTGTTCCACAGAGGCTGCTTAGAAAGTGCCTTGGGGTTCCCCACAATGATCACACCATATCTTCACAAAGAGTGAGAGAGTATTTTCAATATATATGCATTACATTTTGCACTTGTGTCAATAAATACAACCAAAAGTAAGCGTGCTGTGTTTTGCAATTCCAAAATGGTCAGTGTGTCCTTACTTGGCTCTGGTCAAAGCCACATTAAGTCGACGTGGATCATTCAAGAAGCCGATGCCCTGGTGCTCGTTGGCACGAACACAAGACAGGATAATGAAGTCTTTCTCTCTGCCCTGGAAGGCATCCACACTTGCGATTTCCACTTGCTGTTATGGGATAGGATAATGAAAAAGTATTACTTGTCTGCGCAATCTTTTGCATTGGAAAAGAGTAGTTGAAGAACTAACATATGTGGTGAGCTTTGCAGCTGGGTTATGTACCTGATAGAGTTTAGTGTGCAGAGAGCCACTGAACTGCATGTATTGGACCAGGTAGGAACGCTGACCCTCATAGGGGGTGATGATCCCAATTTGGTCAGGCTTGGCACCTGCCTTCAACAGCCTGGTGGTGATTTTCTCTACATTTGCGGCCTCAGTCCTGAGCGGGAAAAAAAAAAACACCATGCAATGAACCCAACGAATGGGTAAAAAAGGATTGACTGTTGAAAATTCTGAATGTGAGCAAACGTATGCTGCTTGAATTGCCTGTCACAAACTGTCACAAAGAGCAGAAGCAGACCCCATTTTAACTTTTGCACAAATGTAAGAAACTTCAAACGCTTCATGTACTTTTTTCTTCCACTGTATGCATTGTGAGATGTTACCTGTTCAGGTAGGAGGTTCCAGAGCTAGCAATTTCCTCCTGGCCTTGAGTCACATAAAAGAACATGGGTTTGTCTGGCTGCGGCCACTGGAAGTCAAAGCCCTTTTTGATGCGGTCGGCTAAAAAGAGTGGAAGAATCTTGTGTTTTAAATCTCTCCGGGTATAAGATCTTATTCTCCTTGGTTCTGTTACCACAATACCACAAAAGCGACAGGCGCAAACCTGCAGTGACGCCGTTCTGCAAGGAGCCCTCATAGAAGATGTTAGATGGGAACGCGCTGAGAGCGGGATGCATTCGGTATTGGACTTGAAGGCGAATTGGTCGGATCCCCAGAACCACCAAGCGCTCAAAGAGGGACTGGGACAACCCTGCTTTGGCTGCCTTCTTACACATCACCACAGGACCAAGCTGGCAGTGGTCACCCACCAGGATGAGCTACAGCATAGCAAAAAATTGGTAACGTTAACAGAGTTTGCAAACAGCTTACATACACTTTTAATTTGGTTTATTTGTTGATGGTCAACATTTTGGGGGTGGAGAAAAAAAAAAAAAAAAAAAAACTCCAAGTACAATTAGATCCGGATACTAATATTTTAAGGCTAGGATTGAAAACCTGATTGAAAAAAGACTCCCCACCGTTGTAATCGCAAAATTATATAAACCAATATTTTATTTTATGAACTTTGTGATCGGTCATAAAGTCATTATTCGCATTCCGATAAATGACTTGAAATTACGACCGTACAGTTCATCCCACAAATCTATTTATATATTATGAGTCGTTACAAAAGAAGTTGGCCATTAGAACTACCTGTAAATATGTAACCACTTAATTTTGCTTCACGGAAATTGTGTCACGAGTTAAAATACTCTTTATCCCTATCACCTGACCTTGAGCCAGGTATCCATGACATTCTCAACCACTTTTGTTTTAATCATACCTGCTTTGCTCCAAGCACAACGGGCACCATGCACTCTGGCTCGGTGGCCTGGGTGCTCTCGTCAATCAGGATGGAGCGAAACTGCATCTTGGCTAGGCGAGGGTCTCCTGCACCAACACAGGTGCAGCAGATCACGTCTGCGTTCTGTAGCAAAGGACAAGAAAAATTAGGAACGTCAAACCTCCTCCAAGTCAACTTTTTACTTTTAGCGTGAACAGCTTCAGATGAAAAAAACAAACTTTAAAAAAAAAAACTGTCCATTTTGGTAGGACTTACCATTAGAAGCTCTCTCTCAGCGGTACGTTTCAAGGCTCTATAGCGCTTCTCATCAGCGGAAGACAGCTCGCCGGTCTCATCCTTCAGCTGCTGAAGTTTCTGAAGTTCCGGCATGCTAAAATTCAAACACTAAAGGGATGAATACACAAACTATACATAACAATGCAAATTCAAATACAATGTCCTTGGTTTATGAAGGTGCCGTGATTCGACATATCCAAGTTGCAAATGGCGAGTACTGCACGGTGTAAGAATCCGGAGTAGCATGGCATAAGAAGCCACATTGAGTCGATGCCGTACTTACTGTTTTTCAATTTAATTAAGTTTGTTTTATGACTTGGAAGCATTTTTCGAACAATTACTGTAATTATGACTTTACTACTGCGTTAGTTACTGAAACCAAGGTCCCTCGTTACCGTAGTCACAAAGTGCATCCAGTACTAGTAACACAAAATTGAAAAATGTGCCTGTGTATTCAAGGTTTCAAGTTCTTATTCTGCAAGGTAATTGCGAATAACCAAGGACCGGTCTACTCGTTCCTGGATGCAAAATCCAAAAATCTTACGATACATTCTGAGTAACAGAGGAAAGCGGATGCGTAACTCGAATGTAAATTGGGGTAAACATGTGACCCAAACCATCCAGCAAAGAACAACTAATTTCTCAGAGCAGAAGAGCAAAAGGACTTAATTTTGATAAACTGACCTGTCCATATTACTGATCTGGTTATGCAAAGCCAGGAATGACACTGGTGACTCAATAGCCTCACGGCTCTTAGCACAAAGCCTGACCACCTTAAGCCCAGTCTTGTCAATCTTCTCTGTTAACTGGTCCACGGCAATGTTACTGGGAGCGCACACAAGGACTGGTCTACAAAGACAGTGAGGGATAAAGACAGACAGAAAGCTTAACAGACAGTGGATACTGACTCACATAAATTACAGAATTAAAACTAAGGTACGAAGAAAAACTTGAAAACGTTGTTACCCGTTGCCCTGACGAGACAGGTGATAGACAATAGTGGCAGAGGTAACAGTCTTGCCAGTGCCAGGAGGACCCTGGATCAGGCTGAGAGGCCTCTGCAGCACCGTCTTCACAGCATACACCTACACACAAAAGTACATATTAAAATTAACACCAAAATGGCTTGAATAATGATGAGACACTGAATTCTTAAAAACTCAAAATCTCATCTTGCTAAACTGCTTTTCATACCTAATTAGCGACAAACCACCGGAGGCAATGTTCAAAGAAGGCGAGATAAAAGAGAAGATTTCTAAAATTCTGACCTGTGAGTGATTAAGATCAGGTAGGCCCTGGGCTGTGAAGCGCTTGGGCAGCTGACACTTAATGGTAACATCTTCCACTTCATGACCCAGAAGCTTGTGGTAAATGTAGCCCGACACTGAGGTCTCATCCACAGCAAAGGTCTTCAGAGCACTCTGCATTCTGCAATTGAACAAGCATGAACGGTTAGTATCTCTGGCTGACATTGATGACGAGCATTTGTTAAGTACTAGACATGACACCTGAACGGCTGGTATGGGATTACCCATCAAAATGGAACGCGACAAATGTTTTGTCAACCAAGTCAAGGTAGTGCAAAATGTTTTTCAGTAATCAGTTTGAATCTTGTCATTTTTCTGAATATCCCATTGCCGTAGTTCAAGGACAGAGTTCCAATATTCAGTCTAAGCAAGGAAATATAAAGAGGCGGCGCCCAAGTTCTGTGGCCAGAATGACATTATCTACTATAACAAGATGACCTCTTTTTAAACTACATTCGTATGTGTTCATAAATGTCTTCACCACTAACAAATGACATTCTATCACATCATGCCAAGTAATGCCAACGGTCATTTATATGTTCTTAAAGAGCTGCTAAAACAAACAAAATTGGGGTTCGGCTAGCCTACCTGTCAAAGGAAGTAGCCTTCCATACAAAGTCCACCTGAAAGTTATGGGGAATTTCAACAGGGGCTCCAACACTGCTACGCAGTTCAATAGCAATTTCATCCCCATAGTCTGTAAAAGGAAGCCGTTAAGGAACTGTACATCTTACATATCACAATAATACCACTAGGAGGCAATAATTGCTCCATCTATAATACGCTGGAAAGTGGCAGGTTATGGTGCAAGACAGCCTTTCCTAAATATACATCCAATAGATGTTCTGTGAATGTCTGAAAATCTCTTGCCAATGTGAATGTAGTATTTTAACATTTTACTGGACATGTTAATTTATCCTCAGAGGTATAATAAGAGGGTCAACGGACACTGAACCCGCCAACCATGAAAAGGATACTGTCTGGAACCTTGATGACATGGCCGATGCCTTTCCAGAGCGGGGCCAGGTCGCCTTTGTAGCGCAGGCAGATCTCATCACCTTGCATCAGACGCATATCTGATATTGGTAAAGGAGAACAGAAGGAATACTGTGTTAGAGTGATTCACATAGAAACTTTAAAAAATGACTTGCTATTGAGTCCACTGATACAGTTTGTTAAAAAAAAAAAGCTGACTAGAAGCCAGTCAAGTACAAAATTAAGCATGCATGCATGCTACTAATTGATGATGGTTGGAGGAAGTTGTACGCAGTCAGTGGGAGGAGATAAGATGAGGATCTTTCTGCATGACTGGGAAGAAATGAATCTCATGAATTACCACCTGAATCGGTCTTCGGCAGAGTGAAATATGCAATCCGCTTCTTATTCAGTCCCAAGTCCCACCTTACTGTTATATTATCTTGGGTCTGCAAAAGGAAAATACAAAAACTGATGTGATGTTTTAATCAAATCCATACAAAAGGAAATACTTAATTGTAAAGTTGCGGTGGAAAAAAACTAGCAACTAACCCACGCAGCAGTGGCAGGTTAAAAAAAGAAAAAGAAATTGTGCTTGCTATACAGTACATTTGAATAACTGCAAGCACAAGCTTTTTATGCTATAAACAATATGTGAAGATGCTTAAAATGAGAATCATAGCGCAAATACCTGAGACTCCTTAAGCTTCTTGTCATAATCGGCCTCCAGTTTGACCAAAGGACCAAAAATGTTTTGGTACTGGTAGGCATCCTCATAGCGCAGTAACACATGTTGGGGCTCCTCATCTACACCTGGCTTCTCCAAATCCTCCAACGTGGCAGTGGGGTTGTCCTGAAGGCAAGACAAAAGGCATCATCTACTTGAAAACCAAAGCAGCAACCGATTGCGCCTTCTAATCTTACTGAATAGCCTCGAAACATGTCCGAAGCCTACCTTCCAGAGTTCCTCCAGCTTGTTGATCTGCTGGGCAGTAATCTGCCGGGCGCGCAGCTGCTCCTGCTCCGACGGGATCTTCACCAGCCACGAGAGAAAACAGCGGTCTTGGATCAACGGCTGCCACTGGGAGCTATCCCAGTTGATGTCTTTCAGGCTACTCTGGCTGGCACAAGGCTGTCTGTGAAGAGATGCAATGTTCAGAAAGATGGGATCACATTGCTTCTGACCAGCAGACCAGAGTTATAAACAGGCAATATAATACAGGGTCAGGAAACAGTGAACAACATTTATATATTTTTCGCTACTGTATTTATCTTCCTCACTTTCAAGTAGTTTCACATACCAATTTCAATTATCCGTTTAATGCCTAAAAGAAAATACTATGCGTTTAACTGTGAAATATTGCCAACAGCATTGCTTTGAAAATAAACAGACAAGTAAATACGGCAAAATTATGACAAATTGCTGGCTTGTGTTCCACATAAACTGCACACCTTCAGTTATCGAACCATCAAGACACTACAAACTAATGTGGCGTTAAGAGAGACAAGATTTATAGGCCATTGAGTTTTGGTACAAGTCGGTCACATACCTACAGAGCAGCACCACGACAGAATCAGCCTTGGCAGGGATGAAACCCAAGAGGAAGACATTACGACACCCGCAGTTGTAACACTCCAGGACTGTTTCTCCCAAAGGTCCATCTTTGTGAAGGGTCACCTCTTTGCATTTGGCTCGGACCAAATGGTTCACTATGTGGCTACAAAGTCAGGGGGTGACAAATATATATATAAAATATCTCAAGATTTCAAACCATACATTGGAAGCTGATTTCAAACATTTTAAGTCATGCAAACAAACTAATCAGCATTTTCAAGGGAGAAAATATGAAAAGAAGAAATTTAAAGTATAACACAAGTTGGCTTTTTCTGAACTTTTTTGTGATGATACAACAGCAAGGTTAAGGAAATGCCAAAGAGGAAAAGACCCATGATAACAGGACTAGAAAATTATATGCACCAAATCACTACAATAATTGACAAGCGTAATTTCTTAGTTGTGTGATGAGATCTCTGCCTCTGAGTGAAAACGTAATCGAATGTCTATGTGTGCGTGCTTAAAGCATGCACACGTTTTAGGGTTATGGTCACATTGGGATATAGACGATCAGAATAGAAGACTTGCACTGGGCACAAAAATAGGGAACTTTACGATGAAGAGTTCAGAACACGAACAGTTCTTCAACATATGAACAAGATGAGAGACCCAGTCCACTCTCTAATCTTCCTGGCACTTTGCATGCGCTTCAGCATGCCTGATTGAGTTGAGTAATTCTTTGTGTATTGAAGGCATGTCGGAGTGCCCCTTCTGCCCTATAATTAAACATTCCGGGTCAAAGCAACATTCATTATCTCTATAAAAAAAAGGATGGAATGGTGCATTCTAAAGTCAGCTCTGAGTAGTGTTAACGTGAAGAAACTCACCTGCCAGGTACATGCAGTAATCCTCCATCTATATGTTGACCACCGCGCCACACATCCTTCATGCGTTGTCAGTTTTATAAGTTTTACAGTGTTCAACCTATTTTAACATTTATATTACTGTTAAAAACATGTAGAAATACAAAGTAATGTCATCTCGCCTGCAGCAAGCACTCTTGTAAGTTCCTGAAAACGCTGGGTCCACGACACACGCATTTGAAGGGTTTGCAATTTTGCAATAAAGCGTTTAAATTTATATTAAACTTGTACAATAGTTACGAATGTTAGGGCCCAAACCTTATGGATTTTTAGAGGCTGATGTTGATTTTTGGTGGAAAAAAAAAACATGACCAATTAATCAAATCCATTCATCCATTATCTGTACCGCTTGTCCTCCAAAGGGTCGCGGGGGGTTCTGGAGCATATCTCAGCTGTCTTCGGGCAGTAGGCGGGGGACACCCTGAACTAGTTGCCAGCCAATCGCAGGGCACACAGAGACGAACAACCGTCCGCGCTCACACTCATACCTAGGTGCAATTTAGAGTGTTCAATCGACCTGCCATGCATGTTTTTGGAATGTGGGAGGAAACCGGAGTACCCGGAGGAAACCCACGCAGGCACAGGGAGAACATGCAAACTCCACACAGGAAGGTCGGAGCCGGGATCAAACCCACGACCTCTGCACTGTTAGGCCATTGTGCTAACCAGTCGGGCCACTGTGCCGCCCTCCAGTTAATCAAATGATAAATTAAAAAAAATGGATAATGCATAAAATAATAATAATAATACCAATGGACGTACATTATATGGAGATTTTGCTATCCGAGGACCTGCCTGGTCCCTATTTCACGGGAATATTACGGTAATAGTGAATACATTGCTTAAAATAAAAAATGAAAAAAAAAGGCAACGTTCCTTTTTGTTCTTTTTGGTTCCTATGGGAAACGCATTTCTTAAATACATGCAAAGTCGGAGGTTAATCAGCACCCTGGAGAAAATTGTGTTTGATATTTTAGGTTCCATTAAGGTGTGAACAGAATGCCTACACACCTGCCAGATGTATTTCCACGTCCATTGCAGAACCACTTTTTGCTTGTGTTGCAGTACACCACACACGCTGGATCGTGAATGCCACAATAGCTGGGGGGGAAAAATGTGTTGGACAACATGCAGATTTTAGTGGATGTTTTCAAACCGCAGAAAACACACACATTTGTGTTTAATGTTCTTGAATAGGCTTTTTAACCTTGCACTGTGCAGGAAAAGTTTGACTTGCTTATCTACTGATTATATTTAAGGGGAGAACGTCCTGGCATGACAAAATTATGTCAAGCATACAGCACTTCCACATAGGAAATTAAAACAACATTAAAGGAAGCTTTTCTGAAGGCCACAAGTCACCAGAGTGTACTGTAGTTATTTGCAGAAGGCACCCATTGGAGATTTACCTTATAGTAGTAGAATCGTGACAAAAGGGAAGACTGTTATTACATTTGGAGGGGTTCATTACGTAAACGTTCAAGCGCCATTTCGTTATTTTGCTCTAGAAACTGAATGTAAAAACATTTGACATTTTAACGATGATGTTTGCTTATGCATTTGCTTTAAATACAGTGTTGTAACTCAGCTAGAATAGTGCGTTTAATGTGTCGGTATTCATCGGTATAGCCAACGTGTTGCTGTCAAGTGTACCTGCAAGCGTGCACGGGCAGGTCCTTAGTGTAGTAGGCGTCTTCTTCATCCTCCTCAAAATTGAGTTCTGCCAATAGCTGACTGGCTTTGGCCACAGAATCCTCCACTCCGCCGTTGTGGAGACCCTCATCAGGACCGTTTATCTGCCGCACAACTCAAGCTTTACCTCCAAAATAGCCTAACGATAACGTGTTATGCGAACAACTCGAAGCTAACGTTGGCGGCCAGACATCACATTGCGGAAAAGACGCTCTAACAAAGTTTCGTTCGGGTCGCCATATTGTCAAAGCACGTTAATCTTTCTCCCTCAATAAGATAACAAATATACAGATTGGGCCCCATCGAACTCTTATACCAAACGACGGCGCACATGTATACTTTGGAGGTTAGTCGGAAGGGTAGCTTAGCAACAAGCTAACAGTCGCATACGTCCAATAATAATAGCGGGTTAGCATAGCATGCAACGCTTTAGCAGCTAACTAGCTTCGGCTAACGTCAGTATACCGCGCGAGGACGTTTCTTCTTAGCAAACACATATGCAAACCTGGCCATCCAGCTGACTCTGAGTCTGGCCCTGGGTTTGAGTCTGGCTCGGGAGGGTGAAGTCGGTGAAGTCGTATTCGGAGCCCTGTGTGTCCGCTCCGAGCAACTCGGCTTCCTCGGTGTCCAAGAAGGTGAGGGTCTGTGAGCTTGGCCCGTACGCCTCCACACTCATCTCGTCTCGTCTCAACTTTCGGTTCACTCAAGTGTTCTGGGGCGTTCGTCTAAATAGTTTTACAGTCCGCGCCGTATGTGCTTCTCTACGCGGGGATGTGAACTCGACACGAAAGGTCTGCTGATAAAGCTGGAGCAGGTAAAATGGTACCGAACAGAACCTCGATGGAGGTCCAGTAGCGACGGATTTCTGTGCGGCGCTCGACGTGTGACGTCCCTTACGTTTACAGTGAGCAGCAGAGAGAGGCGATCACATGAAGAGCTCTCACTCAGGGCTCGTTTCCGGGTGTCGAAAGACAAACGCCAAAAAAAACTTTGCGAGGCAAACATCAAAGACATAAAAGCGATGCCGCTTTTCTGTAGCTGTTACATCACTGCATTTGATTTGGTCGAATTATTCAGCAAAATGATTCCTTTACTTTCTGATTACAATTTTGGAAAGGGGAATTTAAATGTAAAAGGTTTCTTGGTAGTTGTAGACTTAACGAGATATGATTCATTTTGTGTGTTTTTTTTGCCCTTAAATACAGCTGTGTAAATTGAATCACCCCTTGATGGATTCTAATTATTACAATAGAGAAACGGTAACTCCCCAAACATGGCAAATAGAAAACTTGCAACAGGACAGACCATACAAACGATGGTCCAGGAGCCATTTGAGGCCCACCCATTTTTTTTGTTTGCAACCCACTGCATTTAATAAAAATCATATTTGACATGGCCTGCAATGCGCTTTAAAAAAGGGTGTGTGCAGTGTTAGAAGAGCGGCTGTCGAAAAAGTGGGGGAAAGTGAATGGCTGACCACTATAATTGTATAATATTCCGTGGAGCATAGATAATACAGTTTCAGAAATTGTTCGTGATGGGTCCAACGACACCGAGGCGTCGATGCGCGCGCCGAGCTTCCAGGGCAAACCCCGTGTCGGTGCGCGTACTGCTTTGAGAAAGTCACGTGACCACTACCAGAATCGTGTCGACACAGCGGTCGCGCGCCAAACTGTGTTCATAAGGAAGCGCATCTGTCAACAGGATGGACGCTCAAAACAAGCATCGAGTTATTGGCGCGTTACTTTGCATTAAATATCCGCAAGATGGAAGACGTCACTGTTGATGCGCACTCAGAGGTGCAGCGCTATATGTCAGCAGGACACGTTGCACGTACGGAAGACCCGCTCTTATACTGGAAGTCCATGGAGGCAACGTTCCCTCACCTATTTATATTAGCCACACAGGCGTTGTGCACACCGACCTCTTCAGTGCCTTGTGAGAGGATCTTCTCAAAGGCGGGGGAAATTGCCTCAAAAAAAGAAATAGACTGAATAACAAAACGCTGGAGAAACTAATTTTTTGGAATAAAAATCTTTAATTACAATGAGTCCATTGTCATTCACAACACTTTTACTTGGGCATTCAGACAGATGTTCTCTTAATTTATCAACTGCGTCTCGAATATCAAAGATTTTTTTTATGAAATTGCGTGTATGTAAAAATAATGTGAAAGCAAATGCCTAATCAGAATCAGAAATCCCTTTGTCTTTGTACTCAAGTGTGCGACGAGATTAGAGAGCTCCCCTCTCCAGTGCAATACAACAATAATTCAGTTAAATATATAAATTAGATAAGAGAATAATTAGTGCGATGGAAAGTAATACGAAATAGGATATATAAAAACACATCACGTCGCTAATCAATGGAATTGGATAAAATTAGTTTGACAGATCAGTGTCAGATGACCCTGTCAAATGTTTCCTGCAAGTCCACCAGGTGTCAGTATTCAGCAACACAGTGTCAACACAGTGTCAACACAGTGTCAATACATTGTGTCACTGTGTCGAAACGATACAGGATGCCTCAGCTACCCATCACTAGAAATTGTTTCCTCCACTCTCTGGTTTGTGTCAAGGTACAATTTGTGAACATGTCACATTATTGATCCTCAAGTATGGTCAATTTAGTACAGAATGCTCCTGGTTTGGTTCTGAAGGTGGAGATGGAATTTAGCCGCTCCTCAGTGGAAGTGTGGATCTATTCTAGGTGGATTCAGGGCCATGGGCCACCCCAACCCCGCCCCAAAAGTAGCATAGTAGGCCTCCGCGTTCTTCAAAAAACAAAGCAAAAGTTTGAGCATGCATTGCACTTAAATATAGGAAAATGAAAAATATATTCATTTGAAATGTTTTGCACATAAATGTAATAACATGGTACATAAATAAAGGTTTAGCAACAACATTTAACGATTAAATGCAAATGAATTAGGATGAATACAACAGAACTGAACTTGGCCAGTGATTCTTGTGCGTACCACTAATGGTACTTGTACCAAACTTGGACAGTCATCGTAGCCTACAACACTTGTAAAGCTCCCTCTCAAATATATTATGACATCAATGAGATCAGTCTTTTTTTCCACAATGAAATGATTCTAAGAATTATATTATCAATTTCTTATACATGACGGATATGGAATGGAATAATTTCCCTTTGTCCAATTATAACACCTGATTCATAAGATAACAGTTGCAAAATGTTATAATAAAATGTGACACACATCAATTCGTTAACATCTCAATTATCTTTATTTAAAAGCCTTTCCTCTTATAAAGCCAATCTTACTTATTGTAACAGTGCTTTGATAATGTCAGAAGCAGAGAACAGGCCTTTCATGGGATGTTCCCATACAGAGGTACAGTACTTACAATAACTCACAGTCATAATGTTGCGCCCACATTGAGATTAAAAAATAGTTTTGAGGTAGCCACACATTTGCCTGGAATATATCCAAATATATCTTTGAACTGACCGGCCACCCAACATTTAAGGCCTTTATCCAAAGAAAAATAAATAACAGCAAGGCACATGAGTTAAAAGGGCTAGATGTCACTTGAAACAAACTAGCTATACATTTGTGAGCAGCTATTAGGCACAGCACGACCCATTCACATACTTGCGCTCACAATGCCACACCCCGTTAAACATTAGCACCTACCAACTCTGAAAGCTTGCTCGATCAGCAATTCCAACATTTTACAGACTATAGTTGTGTACAGTGCTTAACGAATGTATTAGGCCACCTGTCATCAAAATGAGAACGGAACATCCAGCACCATACAGGTATAGTGGTTTAATGTGGACTCTTTCGATTTCAGCGAGTCCTTAACATTTTACGACTTTGAAGCAGAATAAGCCATTTTAAATATGAGATTGAAAATCAACCACAGCATTCCAACGGCCCAATTTTTGTTTTCCTTCGGGAATAACTGTAATTTCACATTCTAATCAAGGAGCAATTTTGCATTGTATTTTTTCATCACTAGAATTGCATTTCAGGATTAAAAAGTTCACTTTGGGTGCATCTTCTACACACTGGTTTCACAGAAACAAAAATGTGGATTTTGTTAATTACCAGTGCTGTTAATTGAAAGCAGCAGTGCCATAACTAAAGTGTGGCTTGTGGTTTAATAAACGTGTTAAGTACTGTACAAGTTCTGCCTCAGGTTACTGGTTGCTACGTATTGGCATGAAAATAAAAACTGGCCTAACTCACGTTAAGCTGAACTGAAAATGAAAAGCATGATACAACTCTAACAATGCCTTAAAAAAAAGCATTCCTCCCCCTTGATTTTATTTCACATTTTGTCACCTTAAGACCACAAACTTCTGTTTTGTCTTTTTAAACGAGATTTCATATGATCGACACAAAGTAGCTCATAATTGTAAAGAGGAACAAAAATGATGCAGTTTGCAAAATTTTAGACAAATACACATTTTAAAATGTGGTGTGCATTAATATACTTTACAGCGCCACCTTTCTCTGCAATTAACACAGCAAGTTTTTGGGGGTCTCTTTCAGCAACATATAGACCTTTTTTTTCTTTGCAAAGAAGCTCAGCCAGATTGTAAAGAGAGCATCTCGGAACATCATTTTTAACAGACGCTCAGTGGCATGTAGGTCTGGACTTTGACTGGGCCACTCTAACACATGACAATTGCTCTCAGTTTTTATGTTAAGGGTCATTTCTTCTCGCTGGAAAATGAATTTCCTTCCCAAATCTCAAGTGTTTTGCAACCTGCACCAGATTTTCTTCCAAGGTTGCTCTTCATTGCGCCGCATCCATCTTCCCATCAACTCTAAGCAGCTTGCTGAAGACTATGACTTTCTTTCGTTCTTAGAATGATGATAATTATGTTCTACTTTGCGTTGGTCTCAGACATAATCTCAACAAAATACACTCAAGTTTGTGAGGAGTTGAGTGTTTGGGTATGCATATGTTCTCAAGGCAGTTAGTTTTCTAGCCAGAACAATTTACTCCACAGTTTCAGCTTTTCCACATACATATCAATTTGGGGCGTTTCGGTTGTAAAAACTATACACAGCTACAACTCTGGAAGAAAATAATAGTTCGATGTCATGCTGATGAACCGCTGTCGTCAGGGAAAGGCTGTTGTACATGGTCAAATAGAAGACAGCTTAAAAATAAAAAAAGCCATAGAAATAGAATCACATTTAAACCTGGAAGTGGCACCAACGTAAAGTTAGGGGATTTCCTACATATGTTAATATTATTGAGAAAAATAACTCAAAAATGCAACAGTAAATACTTTTTAACAACTGATCTGTAAAGCTACATCAAGTACTAAATATAAAGGAGTATGCCATCTTGAAAAGGAAGCTTTCTCAAAGAACATGAACAATTTTCATAATTTTGATGATGATTACACAAAACCCTCGGATAAAATCTAACCCCTCGTTAGATTTTTTTATTCTTTTTTTTTTGCTCTAACCTAAGAGCAGCGATTTTTAGCATAGTATGCCCTAGTAAATATTGAGAAGAACGCATTGAATATGTCGGGGTGCACTCCTTTATGTTCAGCAACGTATCGTAATAGCGATGAACTAAGAGTGGAAAAACAAGAAAGTGCTACAGAAACCATAATTTCCGGCCCAAATCTGACTTGACACAATGTCCCGTGGATTGTTATGTAACTTGAGCAGCGATAAATGACCTTTGAAAGCTTTAAACAAGAAATATGGTTCCAGGCTGCGCAATTTGGGCAAGGGGGAAAAAAACATTGTACTGGTAGGAAAAAAAATATTGGCAACTGTTTTTACAGACTATCGAATGAAAGAAGGAGAAAAGGTCATCGATTTCAGTGTTCATCGTTGCAATTTTGTTTAAGTCTGAGTATTATAATCTGAATATTTTCTACATCCGTTAATTTGCTGTAGCACTCATCCATTTTCACGGGTGAGCTTAATACCTCTCGCAGTTAAAATTGACAATAGGAGGCGTCCACCCGGAACTGGTCGCCAGCCATCCGCAGGGCACATATAGACAAGCAACCATTCACATTCATACCGACATGCAATTTAGAGTCGCCAATGAACCAAGCAAACTCCACACCAGAAACTTCAGAACTGTGAGGCAAACGTGCCGCAAAACTACAGTCTCTATAGTATTATTTGTTTGACATCAAACACACAATGAGTTTTCAAATAATTGTGCAGCCTAGTAAATCAACAGAACTGGAGGAGATCTGTTAACATCATATTGCACAACCTTTGATCAGATCTCAGGGGGCTGAATTATTGGCTGCCGGTCAGAAATGGGCCACGAACTTAGGGAATGTGAGCTGGAACCAACCCGTTCCCATTTTTAAATCACCTTTGTAAAAGAAGGTAAATTCACAACTTCTTATAAAGAAAAAGAGTCCAGAAACAATTCAACATCAAATGTGAAATAGCAAAGATAGACTTAAACGGGTCAACTCAAAACAATTCCTGACAATAATAAGTTCTATGTGCCTTCACTTGTCTAAATACGACACTCTGATTAATATTGCCTTTGCGGAATATAAGTGATGCAGCAAAATCCATCCGTTTTTAGCCATCTCAGGGGGCAGCCATTTTGTCACCTTTGTCGACTGAAAATGACATCACAGTTGTTCGCGGCTCAGGTAACGACCAATCACGGCTCACCTATTTTCTAAAGCTGAGCCATGATTGGTCATTAGCTGAGCCCTGAGCAACTGTGATGTCATTTTAAGTGAATAGCAAGTGGCAAAATGGCCACCCCCCAAAAAAAAAAAGAAAAAAAAAATGGCCACCCCCCTAAGATGGCTAAAAACAGATGGATTTTACTTCGTACTTAGCTCACATTTCGCAAACGCAATCTAAAGCAGAATGCCGTGTTTTGACAAGTGGGCCGCATGGAACATATTCTTGTAGCGAAATCTTTTGGGTTGACTTCCCCCTTTTAGAGAAGATGGAAAAAATATCAGAAAGGAACAGCATGTTTTATGCTAAGGGTTTCTACATTGAATATACTCATTTAATTGTTCACACTGATATTCTGCTGACTTGTGGTGATTTATGGATTGAGAATAACAAAAAGAACATCATCAGAAGTTGCCTGGAAGCTTTGGTAACATGAATAAGGCAAAATTCTGAAATGTAAGGATGAAAAATTCCTAATTCAACCCATTTAAGGCTACCAAATGTGACTTCTGTAATCATGTCAATAACCCTAACACTGTAAGGTGCAATACTAGTAGCCACATTTGGAGTAATGCTGTGTAGAATCTGCGACGCTCTGTCGCAACTACAGTTTTTGTGAACACCAAAGCTTCTTGTGCTTTGGATCTAAATCATTTAGAAGTGGGAATATCTCGTAACATTTCTCTACTATTGAAGGGCAAAAAAAGGAAACTAAAGCCAGGACAGATAGTGAAAAGGTCCTACACACTAAAACGTTTGTTATATCAGACAGGATAAGAATAAAAGAAAGAACTTGGCTACTTGTGGTCGAGTGCAATTTGTCTTGCGTGGCTGGAGAGGCTGGCTGGCATCGAGAGGTCACTTAGTGGAAGTGTTGCTGGCAGTGAATCTGCTCCTTGGCGTTCCCCAGAAGTTCCAGCATCTCCTGGACGATGGCCTGCAGCGCACGGCCCAGGTCTTCGCCGCTGTACGGCTTCCCAAGAGGAGGCACGTGAATGAAGGCTGAGCGACCGTGGCTCATGTACAGGGAGGTGTAATAGGTGAAGTCACACAGATACCTGGAAGAAAAGGCAAGTGAGACAAGCCTCTCGCTTTGAGAAACAAGGTGATGAGAAGATGAGGGGTCGCCGTTTGCACGATCCATGGTGATTTCTCAAACAAATCAGACTGACATGGTTTGGACTTGTTTTACCTTGGCAGAAGTCTGTGATCTATTACTACCAAGTAGAATGGCATTCTCACAGCAAGCGCTATCAGTACAAATCATTTAACCCGACAAACACTATTTGTAATTGAGACTAATTGCATTGTATTGATTTGATTGGAATCAATTGTCTTTGTTCATAGTGACAATTTTGGTGGGTTGCATCAGGAAGGGAATCCAGAGTAATAAACTGGACCAAAACAAATCATACGAGTGACTCGCTGTGGCTACCCCTGATCAGACAAGTCGGGGGATTTCTGCATTTTTCATTTTATTTCTTTTTAGGGGAAATTGTAAACATTTTCCTCTACTTCAATGGACCTCCACGTAGTCATGGCTAGGTCCCAGTGGATCGTCTCAATTATAGATTTCTTTAAAATGATTTATTAAATAAGATATCATAAAGTACAAGATTCAACAGAAAAAATTAAGACTGCATGTTGTCATAAACTAGGCTAGGAAGTATGTGGTCCTTATATATTTAATTCTGATAAATACTCCCTCTGTCCTCAAGCAATGTCAATATTTGAAAGCAGTTTCTACTTAAACTGTTGAATGGACACTTAAGCTTAGATATTATATCCGAGACAGTTTTTTTTTTTTTTTTGTATTTTGTTTTCATTCACCCCCACAATGGATTTCTTTGGAATTTCTTTGGATTACTCTGTATAGCAATGGCTGCAGACTTTAACAGAAAATGCCATGTGTTTATTGGCAAAATGATAAAAATGATCTCACTGTCCAAACACAACTGGGCTGAACTCTGTAAATATTAAAGCCAGCCACTTGAACTTGTACCTTTGACTAATTCCTGTTGAACGCAAACAAAATAAAGTGGAAAAATACCTTCCAGCATCTTTCGAGACTGACACAGCGACTCCCAGTCCAGAGGCAGTCACCCTCTTGCAGACTGATTCCATATCAATAACGGAGTCAATGCAGTCTGGCCCTCCCACAATGCAACACTGTGAATCGGGACAGAAGCTGCTGTTGTCCAAGCCCTTGTAGCCATGATTTCTGCCACACTTCTCTAATGTGACAGTGGTGGCCATGCCTGATACTCCAACATGAACAACCAACTGGGAAATGGAAAAAAATAGTACATATTATTCAGTATGCTTCATGGTGTGAAATCAATAATTAATGCATAGTTAATTCGTAACACGTTGCATAATTTCATGTGATTTTAAGGACCATGCATGTTTTTGTTTTATCACATATTAGATGCAAATATTCGATCAGTTTGGATCAAGTTTTACATAAAGTCTAAGTCCACTAGTAATAAAACAGCGACTGTTCATGAGCAACCGGAATTTGAGAGTGTGAAATATTGGGTAGTTATATTTGGAACATGTTCATTTATAGCAGTTCTTCAGTCAACATGAGCCATTATGACTTTTATTATTTCTTTTCTAAAAAAACAACAACAAAAAAACAGATGAACTGCTTTGGTGATTTACTGTTTGCCTATCCATTTCGACTTTGTTAATAAAAATGAGTTACATGAATAAGCAAGATTTTCAGTTTTAGATTCAGCAGCAAGTGAAATATAGTAGCATGGCCTCAGGAAGCAATTTAAATTCCAACAAGGGGTGACCGATGTAATTTCAAGCTTTTGACCGTCAAAAAACAAATTTCTGCTAAACAGCACAGAAAAAGAATTGAGTAATTTTCGCTTTCAGGATCAAAATGTGATCTCTTTTTTTATTTTGTTTGACTTCTTCTTTTATCTGTATATAAAGATGTCCCGAGAATTTGTGATCCCGTCATAATTCAGGCTTTGCCTTAAAAACTTTAGCAAGTTGAAGATGGTTTGATTCCATTAAAAGTAGGTCACCCTGGCAGGAAAAAAGCCTCACACATCCAGAAGATAATCATCGCTGCTGAGTGTACTCAGCAAGCGTGGGGTAGCTGTTGGTGCTACATGAGCGGCCCAAAAGTGCAAGCATATTCAACACATTTCGGGAGATCAAGAAAAAAAATGATTGACTCAACTTTGTCCGATACCTCCTTTTTGAGATTCAAGATCCAATTGAAGAATCTTCCAGTTATTCCTAGCCTATTTTTATTTATTTTTATACTTAAGATCAAAAGTCATATAGACGGTGTGGGGGTCAGAGCATAGGACAGGACAGTGTCCTGACCCCAAACTGGGGTCCCTGCTTGCCCCGCACACTGCGCCCTTACATCACATTACTTTTGCGCGCTAAGAATATTTTAGGCCAGCTTCAGTTTGAGGTCAAGTCAGCTGCCACAAAACTTGCTTTCGAGGACTAACTTCAAAATAAAAGTCATTTTGTCAAGGGTCTGCGTCAAAGAGGTTTGAGATCACCTAAGAGGCAATTTCTTCAAGTAATACAATCTACTGCACATTTTCTGGGCGGGAGCTTTTTTTTTTTTTGCTTCTACCATGTTGACAAAATTTACAACGGCAATATATTTCAAGGTCTCAAACATTCTCTCACTTACCATGGGATGATACTTCTTCCATAATGACGGAACTAAACTCTGCACTGTTTGGTACTCCACAGGGACCTCGTAGACCTGCAAGTCCACTTCAGTGCCGAGCCCAAGCTTCTTCAGCTCCTGTCAGGGCAGAAAAATGACATTCAGGTTTGCATGCTCGGCCCCCAGGCAAATTTCTGCTTATGAATACGACTTATCGCTGGTTCAATTCGATGCAGTTGTCAATTAGCAATCTCAAATTGATGCCTATTTATTTGCTCTGTAAATATTATTTTTTTTCTTGCTGTGTGACGAGTTCTTCCTATTTTAAAACAGTATTTGTGATGACCTAAGCTTCTATGATTTAAAATTCACTGCAGTCACATTTACTTCCATTTATTCATCCTTTTTCTAAACCGCTTATCAGTGAGTTGGAGCCGACATGGTACACACTAGACTAGGGATGGGAATTGATAAAAATTTGGCAATTACAATTCCGTTAACAATACTGCTTATCGATTCGATTCTTTTCATCAAGTCTTATTGGGTGAGAGAATGAAAAAATCCAAATGATAAAGGGCATTGTTGATTTAACTACCATTGTTAATATCCTTATGATGATAATCCACAACATGATTGTGCATAGTGCAAAGATCAAATTTTAGATCACAATACACATTACTTACTTTGTATCCAAAGAACAATATATAACCTAGTATAATATTTTTCCTTAAAATTACATCAAATTACAATAACATAACAGTAACATTTTTCCGCTGATCTTGCAACCACTTATAAAACATGTTTTGTATAGGAAATTCAATGGATAAAAGATAACTACAAATTTAATAAAATGTAACTAATGTTTTCTCTACTCAGATGAAGATATAATAATAAAAAAGTAACAACAGATTAATAGATTATTTAAGAAAATTTAGTTTTTGTACCAAATCCATGTGACTGATTTTGATATCAGCCGGTCCCACTCATGGATGATCGGAATAGGCAGCTTTAAAACCTGATTTTTTTAAAAAAAATTTTCAAGAGAATAAATACAAAACATTTGCTGGCACAATGCAGAATCAATTCAGTCAAAAGGATAACTAAAAAAACTTACATTTACCATCTGGAAGTAACACAATCTTTAACACATTGAAATAATCAGGACTCTCAACAGTACTATAAAGAGTGCAAAAAGTCAAATAACTAAAGTGCCATAAAAGTTCCACACGGCAGCCATGTTTGTTTGAGTTTGTAGCTGAATAGCACCTGCGCAGTGTGAAGGAAAGGGAGAGGGGACGCTACACTGCACACAGGCGGTGGCTGCAGGCTGCAAAGTATGAGCTGCATGTGGTCGCTTTTTGTGACCGGTAATGAAAGGCTTTGATCAACATTGCCACGATTGGTGGCCGATAGTGTGACTAAAATAATTAGTCGGATGTTTTTCAATTGCATGTTTTGAAAGCAGTTGTTGGTAAACAGTCAGACTAAGCCTGGGTTCCAATCCCTACACTAGACTAGTCACAGCACGCATATTTACTTCCATTATGTTTAACAAACCATGAGATGTCTAAAGATTTCTCATCATTTGCCTTTGTGATGCAATGTCACTGAGGTGCAAGGTGGTCACTTGCCTTCGAGCCACAGCCACAAGCAGACCAAACCCGACTCACGTCCAAATATTTTCTAGTTTATCCGGTTCAACAGACTTCCATATTGAATCTATTGCGCTAACGAGAGGAGTTACGAGGAGCAGCTGTGCTCACCTTTGGCTACACCTATGCCGCCTTTATTAATGTATTAGAAATTATTGTGCGGGTACTCTAGAGTTTGGCAAACCAAACAGTGGCTATTACTGTATATCAGGGGTCTCCAATCCTATCCCGCGAGGCTCACTGTCCTGTTTTCCATCTCTCCCTGCTGCAACACATCTGATACAAATAATCGGAAAATCAATAAGGTCTACAGAAGCTAGATTGCAATCCTGATTATTTGTATCAGGTGTGTTGTAGCGGGGAGATAGGGGAAAGCGGCCAGGACAGCCGACCTCGAGGAACAGGATTGGGGACCCCTGCTGTATATTTTCAGCACAGAATACTAAATCATCATCTGCAGAGGCCGACATGCTTTTGCTCCATTCTCAGACATGGTGTGGCTGGATTTTTGTGGTTGCCTGTGAGACCGCGTATAAATAAGAGCTTAATATATAGTAATAATACATTCCTGTATCATGAAAAAAAAGGAAAAGAAAAAGGCATACAACAATTTTTAAAAATCAATTTTATGCCTTAATCCGTTCAGGATACTTTACGACAATTATTTCTCCCACTTCTATTCTAACAGCTAAATGTGCGCATGGCTGATGGCCACATTTTACAAATTCAGTAAAAGTGATGGAGCAATTATGGTGGGCATCAAACACAATGTTTGGAAGTAAAACTGAAATATGACAAAATTACTTTAAAATCAATACATTAAAAAAAATGTAAAAAGCAACCAACAAGACAAATGTGTGACAAATTCACAGACGACGCAGCAACTCCTCCCCTCAGCTCGTTGCAGGACAAATAGCCCTGGACACTGACCCCCACGGCCCCAAAAGAAGGCTCGTTTGACCACGTCTGTGACCCTGCCACAAAGCTGCCCTTTGTTTGCCTTTAATATCCTTATCAAGTTTGTCTAGACACCCTGAAACACACACACACTCACGCAGAAACACATTTAGTAGCTCCAGCAGGACCTCAGGACACCTGCGATCCACTGCTGTATACTCACTGTGGTGGGTAGGTTTGATGCAATTGTCGAACGTCGCATTGTGTACAACACACAGTATAATCTTCAACTCCTTAAAAGCTCTCTGAATATTACACGCGGACCAATTGTTACAAATGAAACAAATAATGTAAGCCTCATATTTCTAGCAAAAAATATGTGCGGTGTTGTACATTTTGCGCATCTAAATTAACATTGTGGATTAATAATGCTCTGCGATTAGCTGGCAACCAGTCCAGGGTGTACCCCGCCTACTGCCCGAAGTCAGCTGGGATAGGCTGCAACATGCCTGTGACCCTTGTGAGGAGAAGCGGCTAAGATAATGGATGGGTGGATTAATAGTGGTTCAACTCACCTGGACCGCAACCCAGCTGGCATTGACTGTATGCTCTCCGAATGGCCCAAAACCTGCAAAATATTGACTGTTACTTCAGTAGTATGAATACAAAATATTGTCCGCTTTCATTGTGTCGCAATTTGGAATTAGTCTGGTTTCTCTTGAAATACAATCACTGAACACATAGCATTATATTTGTTTTATTCACCGAAATTGTAATTAGGGTCTTCGGTTTATGGAGGAGTTCAATTTCTATGTGGGCGACGTAAAAAGAAAGTCTGTGGCTAATCTTCACTGACATAGTGGAGTCAAGCTCAACACGGTGAGCTCAGATAAAAAAAGAACTGAGTCCACGAGTGTGTTTTGCTCATTCTATTATTTTCATGTGTTTTTGTGCTGCCGCCAACAATGGCTTGGAGAGAAATGTGGAGTTAGGGTTAGTAAGGGTTAGGTTCGGCAACAGGTCTAATTTTCCTGTGAAATGCCACACCTATAAATTACAAAACATGGTAAAATCTGTATTGTGCAAGCTTTTTATGGGTGAAACTTAAGAACAAAAAATAACTAAATAAAATGTAGCAAAAACTCGATATGCTTGAAAAAAATATTTTTTTTTAAGTCAGCATTTGAAATGTGTTGAAGCCATCTCTTATTCAAATTTTCAGTCGACCCGTTGAATGGGAACTTTAGTTTGGAAATTCAAAAACTTTGGAGGTTCCAATGTATTTGTAAAAGTATATTTCCACTTGACTGCAAGTTTAGGTCGAATTACGGATTGTATCTTTATTTGCTACGTTCAAGTGACCAACATAAGGGCGTTAACACCCCCTGCCCGAAAAACAGTCACTACGTATTTATCTATCTACCTACCCAATTTTCCGTGACCTGCAAAACCAGCGGCGACAGACGAGAGCTATTCCCTCACACAGCCTTGTTTATATTGGGATCTATAGCCAAGACCCCTCCACCATCCCTCCAAGGGTCAGCCGGTCCCTGGGGGTTGGGTGGAGGGAGGCTCAGTCTGTCTGACAGGCTGCTGAATAGGAGCTGAGCGAGGGGTCGCTAGTTGCCAGCCGGCAAGCTATTGTGAGGAGGCCGTTCCCAGGCATCCTATACATCTAGCATCAGCTGGGCCGCCTTTGTGTCTGGAAACGGAGTCAAGTCACTACCCGTGCTACTTCTCCTCACATTTAACATTATGATGTCCTATCACGCGTGCTTGTTGCTCTATTGATAAGCAATACAGATGCAGGTTGAAATTGGTTCTCTTCGGGGAAAGGAGCCGACTGTAATTGCAAGGTAAAACTCGTGATTTGCTTTTGAGAGGTGCAAAGCAGTCGCAGAACCACGAAATGTGATTCAAGTGTCAGATCATTGCTTTACTATGAGCTCAAAGACTCTTTTAAACCAACGCCAATATACTGTATGGTAATGAACGTTTTATGACAGATTTGATACGTACCAATACTTGTGATACAACACAAAGCAATAGATTGCTTTTTTTGAACGATACGATTCAATATGATAAAGGCAATTTTGATACCTTATTTTTATACAGTAAAAATGGCATTTCAAAAAAAAAAAACTGTACTAATTAAGGTAACTGATAATGAGAAACAATTTTATTTTTTTTCACTGGATTTCATTTTAAAACCAATTTGGTTTTACTGATCCCAAAATGGAAAAAAAACCATTGATATTTGAACAAGAGAGTTCTCTTAACAGACAAACAACAAACTTGTTCTCATTTTATACGCCAACTTACTACCTTATTACCAGAATAAGATGGTTCTTTTTATTTATTTATACATCAACAAACTCTCTTGATAAAGTGCTTCATATTATCTGAATATTCAATGTTCTCTTTTGTGCAAGTATTAAACTTATAAACGTACGTTTTCACAATAAATAAACCTCCTGCTGTGATTGTTCTGTAAAAAGAACAACTGTATGTGATAGAAAAAAAATTGTCAAAGCCTTACATATTCTTTTTAAAAAATATCAGTCGTCTAATGTTGTATGGCAGCAAGACACTTCTCGACATACTCTCCATGGGCCACGTTTATTAACCGTGCGTATTCACCAATTTGTGCACAAAACGTGCATACGCAATCATAGGTAATGCTTTGGACACAATGAGATTTATGATCGGGTTTTTTAATAAATAAGGCAGCAACACCTTTGTAGTTTGTCCCAGTTATTGCATGGAAGCCACCGCTCTTAATTCATTCTGGTTTGCTGCTGTTTGTGATATCGTCGAGATTTGTCAACAAATTACCGGTATCAAGTTCCTGTTAGATTTCACTTCGCATTTGCAAAACATATACATGAAACCATTCGGTGTGCCCTCAGCGAAGAATGCATCCTGAACAAGATATGGAAAAGGACTCAAACCACAGCTGAAGTAGTCAATTTAAGCAAGAGAGGGGGGTAAACGAGACATGGGATCCAAACCCTTCCTTTTTGTGTGTGTTACTCGTCAACGTAAAAATCAACAGCCGTTCGAAATCACAGTTGTTTGTTTACATTCATAGCTTGCAGCCATTGCGAGTGACGTCATGCACACCCTCAAACTGATCATCAGTCAATGGAGAATTAAATCATGTTTCTCTCTCATCTACTAGAAGATTCAGCACAATATTTATAGTAGAAGTAGAAGTACGACAGGATAATTAGTTGGAATAGCAATTGTAGTAATAGTCGTAGTAGTAGCAGTACTAAAACACTAATTGGGATTTATTGTTCCAGCCGCGGTTGTTGTTTTTTTTTACCAGTCCTCCATAAATAAAGTTGAGTTGAGCATAATAATCAAAACTTGGATGACGTATTTTCGGTTTTAAACATGTATGCCACCATACGAGTTGTGCATGTTGCAGAATAGTTAAGTTTAGTGTAATAACAAGTGTATTATCATAAAACTTCGTTGTCGCTTGTTTTTCATTGCACATCAAATAATTCGACCAGTCTCTTGCAAATTAGTTCAATTTTGTTATTTAGCATTGTAGCACAACATGCAAAAACAAACAAACGACATTCCACTAAATCCATAAGCATGCAGTTCCGCGGTGTTGAATTGGTACTTTCTGCAGTCTGCAAAGGCAGCCGAGTGGAGCAAAAACAGGCCGACGCCATTAGTGTTCGAGCAGCTGTCATCAACCAACCAAACAACCAACTTTTTCACTACTTCCACCCTTGGACTAGCTTTCCGCGAGACTCGATAAAAGGGGAGCAAAAAGAAACAAATACGGACACACCTGTAACGACCACAGTCCGTTTACTGTTGTCCATTTCCCGTCGCGAGACGTCGAGTGTTTCGGTGTTCTATGTGGGTTGTGTTGTGCTGCAAGACCATAAAGTCTCCCCCGTTGACCCCCTCTCTGTGCAAGCAAAGGGCCAACAACAACCACAGACCGCCGACGACCAAACATCCAGGGCGAGAAGGAGACGTGATGACGTCATCAGAGACGTAACCACGGCTATGGCAGCTGAAACGTGTCAAGTCAAATATACCGAAATATCAGACTACAGTCGTTACTGATCTTTAATTACTTCATCCATGATCCTGCAAGAAAAACGCTTCGTCATATCTATTTTCTCCATAGAAATTGCATATATGCAATAAAGGGATTTCTAATTCTAATTCTAATAAATTCATCACAACCCAGGAAAAAAAAGCTTTGTTTTGTTTACAATTTTCATATATATAATGATATTAGCACTATTATTGAAAAACCGAATAAGAGAATGTAACGTATGTGTTGGTCATTTATTTACTCATCCGTGCATTCGTTCATTCATTCAGTCTTTATTATTTCAAGTTAGGCAATTGAGAACAGTTTATCTTTTGCAATCAAATAAATACATATACAACAAACTGATTAACGTCATGTACACAAACAAAACATAACCCTTTCATGCTTTTTTTCATGGGTTATCATAAATCGTATTAACCTACATCTGGATTTTAGGGAGGTCGTTCATATATGAGGGAGTAAATTCGAATAAGGGTCCGTTGTGGTGACCATAGTCCCGAAGAGGGTTAAACATATACATAATTAATAAAATATTAACAATTATGCAATCATAAATAACGATTAAAAATCTTATCCAGACATAACACCATAGCTCCCTTCACGTTGGCATGTTACGTACGGGAGGTGCAGAATTGTATTCACTCTTGTTGCAAATGTTTTGCAGTTCGCAGATGGGGAGCAAATGTTAAGATGAATAGCATGTATGTATTATGTCATTATTTTAACCTAATCTTTGAATGACCTGACCCATGTGTCCATTTTGAAAAGTCAAACGTGATATTCCTTGAGCGCAAAGGTTCGCCCACCACCCTCGTCCTGAAGTCAAGTTGTACTGCCCATTTGAGACTGTAGAGGGCAGCATTTTACATTGTAGTCATAATCCGCCTTTAACAATTGCGGAGAAGAAGGCGAATACAAATCGTGTGCTATTACGTCTGAAGTCGGATTAAAAATCTTAAACATATACTATCACAATGGTACGTTACCTATTGTGTTTTTATGTGAAATGTGATGCGATCTTAACGGTAAAAAAGGTGGTTAGTTTGCATGTTAAGAAGGTAATCGCGGCAGGAACATAGCAACGACACACATTGCTCGGTGGCTAGCTAGTTTGTTGTAGTCAAAACGTAGTGTAAACGTTTCGTTCGGGTTTCTTGTTCTGAAGAGTAAATGGTTGAATGTTTTACGTAGAGCTGCAAATTTTCGTCCTGTTTCAGATGCTCATTATGTTTGGATACATACGCTAAAAAACTGATTGTTGAGTCGACCAGAGCACCTGTTTTATATTACTGAAATCAAATACTGTTACGTAGGAAAGCAATGTTTGTAATATGTACCCATGAAACTTAGGTAAAGTTACCCATGAAACTTAGGTAAAGTTTTTTTTTTCTTCGTTTTACAGCTTCCTTTGTCTCTGCTGAAGACTGCCCAGAATCATCCAATGGTGAGGATGAATTGATTCCTGTGTGCTAATGTGCATTAACACAGCAGTGAAACTACACTTTACTTCTTTGGTTTTCTGTGAAAGCTTCACTCCTGCATTTATTTTTTGTTTAATGAGGAAACAAAGAGCATCACCAATTGGTTTGTCATTTTTTTTTTTCTCAACAGCTGGTGGAGCTGAAAAATGGTGAAACCTACAACGGCCACCTGGTCAGCTGTGACAACTGGATGAACATCAATTTGAGAGAAGTCATTTGCACCTCTCGGGTATGGCTAAATCTTTCTTTTGTGTGATTGCTGTCAGCTGTTTATTGCGAAATGGCTTGTCAATTCTACTCCCTTCATATTCTAAAGGAAACATGCATTTGTTTCACAATTTTAAACCATAACTATGTCTTATTTTTTACAAAATAATATTTTCCTAATAATTCCTGTGACATACACATGTCAATGGTGACTATGTATTTTTTTAAATTAGGAACTTCTAAAGACAATCAGAGTACAGGGATTTAAATATAAAATTACAAATACAAATTTGAAAACATAATTTTCGTTCCACTTCTTGAATATGTTCTACATTGTGTCGATCACAAAAAAAATCTCAACCAAATGCACCAAGTGTGAAAAAGTTCTCGGGTTATGAATACATTTTCAAACTTTTGTACACTGTGTAAGACACTTAAAAAAACATAAACACACTTGACTTGTCTCTCAGGATGGTGACAAGTTTTGGCGGATGCCAGAGTGTTACATCCGAGGAAGCACCATCAAGTATTTACGAATCCCAGACGAGATTATTGACATGGTGAAGGAGGAGGTGGTGTCGAAGGGTCGTGGGCGGGGAGGTGCCCAGCAGAATAAACAGCAGGGCAAAGGAAGAGGAGGAGCGGGTCGAGGTGAGCTTTGCAATTCCCGCTTTTTGCTAGCCAGATTTCACTTGGATGTAGTGTAGTGTGCAGTCTCGAGACCTTTGTACTTGATTTGTTAGCCATTCCCTTTTAGTACAATTTCAGAGATGCCTGAAAAATATAACTGCACTAAAATAAATTGTTGATACTGCTACTACATACTATACAATCTATACTGCTGACACACTGAATAGAGTGGAAGCGGTAGGACGACCCTTTGTTCTTACTTTCTGAGAACTGAGCATAATCTTAAACCCTTTTTCCATTGTACCGGTTCTGAACTGAAACTGCCCTTTGTGGTCACTTTCCCATGACACTTTTTCACGGCTGTGGAGTTACAATAGAAGTGTTCCTCAGGACCTCGTCCAACTTGGTTCTATAACACATACTGAGGAGGGCCGGGACATCACTGTCATCTGATCGGCCGATACCTGTAGGTCTTTCTTTAAGTGTCGCCGCACACTGTGTGAGGCTTCCAAATCTGACAGGACCCAAACATCGCAAAAAGTAAGAGCTGGCCACTCATTCCAGCACGTTGGGTGATTTAGCATAAGGACTCCTTGTGATGTGAAATGTGCAAACCTGATTGTGTTTTGAGGCTCCTCATTCAGTATGTTGTACCGTCTCTCTTTTTTTAAACCCTAAAAAGATGAGTGTCAGTTGAGAAAGACGTGCATTGTGAAAAAGTTGCTAAATTCAGAGTCACTTCATTTTGTTTGAACCGTGTATCCAGAAAGATTGAGGTCTCAAATAATTATGTTTGAAATCTGGTGTTAAATTAATTATGGGCATTGTAATGTTATTACTCGTGTTGTTTTGAAAATTGCATTATTTTTGTCATACTTGATTATTTTATGAATCCAACATTCTCCCTCGCTGTCTCTTTTCCCGCTAGGTGTGTTTGGGGGTCGAGGCAGAGGAATGAGCGGCCCTGGGCGAGGTCAGCAGCAGGTGGATAAGAAGGCAGGCAAACCACAAGGGATGAAGAACCAGCACTGACATGATACCTCATCAGCGACACACCCAAAAGCCTCTTCCTCACGACGCCAATATATAACCAACACTCAAATAGTCAAGCTGAAACGTGATGGATAACTTGTTTTTTTTTTGAGGGGGGGGTGATTAACCTTTTTATTTTTTATTTTTATTGTAACCTTATTTCAGTATGTCACCCCCACCTGCCAGAATTTTTATTGTTAAATTGTACTGGCAACATGTTTAGTTTCTTCCTAGACATAACAGTTTTCTGTCATGTGATGCACTGGAAAAAAAACTTTTTGATTTCTTGTTGTATGTTATCAGCTTGCCTCTTCGAGTGTAGTTTTATAGCACAGAGCTGCAACTTAATTAGCATGTCCTTTTTCCCCCTTTTTAGTTTTTTTTTTGGTCTATTGTACAATAATTGATCTGCTGTGCGTGTTTCACAGCAGGTGGAGCAGTTGACTGGCTGCCCTTGGTCATGAACACTTTAGTTCAAGCACTTGGGTGAAGATTTGTGATTGAAAAAAAATATGAAAAGATTTTCATTCTGTTAAGTCTCATGTGCTACAATGGTTGTTTCTTTTATTTGTCATTACAGAAGTGTAATAATGTATGTACATGAGAACATGCAAATAAAGAGCTTTTGTTTAAAGTTTTGCACTCATTTTAAGCAGGCACATTGTCATAATAAAATGCACCAACACCGCATTATCAAATATATACAGTTGCATGTCAAAAATGCATTTTTTTAGTTCACATTTTCAGCATTCAGCAATACATTTTTAATGCATATATGAAAATAGTCATTCAACAACAAAGAGAAAACAAACTGTTTTTTCTTCCCATTACTGTTGGCTCTCATGTTAAAAGTACTATTCAAGGATGGCACAAAACTGATGAACAGCCAGGGATGGTGCTACATGTGGGCTAGGGGGGAGGGGGTGGCTATGGCCCTGTCTGAAATTTGTGTAGCCACAGATAAACAAAACAAATGAAAAAAATGCATATTATAAATAATACAAATAAATGAATTTGCGGTTTCTGAGCTGCAACTATGTGCGTGTTCTCTGTCGTAGAGAAAATTATAAAAAAAAAAATAGTCCTAAAACCATTGTTACATAACCACACCAATGACCCTAACCCAAGAAGAAGATAAGTGGATCATAATTTCATATAAATCACATATGTACCATGAATAAGGGGGTCAATCTGGGGATAAAAATTAGAAGACTTTTTGGAGTGCTTCGAACACCGACGCGTGCTGTTGATTTTTTGATATGTTAAATATCATCCAGCACACCACCACTGCCCGCCCCATTGACAAAGGTGGCAGAGGTAGCTTACATAACATAATGTTAGAAACTATATTTTATTTATGATTCTGTGTCATCTCTTGCACAGTGTAGCTGAGTAGCATTTTAATGTAATTTTGAGAAAATATATTTATAATGTAACTGATGATGTGTTCACATTTAATGGTTCATTCTGAGGTAAAAAAAAACAACAACAGTATTTTTAAATATCTATATGTGTCTGTCTGCGTGCATGCATGTGTTTATGATTTTCATGTAGGAGGGTTCATTTCAATATCTCAATACCATGCCACACTATCCGCCTCTTCTATTTTTGCAGTTGCCAGCCAATCATCATCTTCTTTCCTTTCTGCTCCTCTTACCTGCGTCACACTCCACGTGTTGCCTTGGTAACCTCTGATGCGGCCCCCCTACACACACACTCTTTATCCTCCAGCCCTCTTGCAGTATGAGAATGAAAGCGACTTGCGGTTGCTGATGCAGACATGCTGCATACGTCATCACTTCCCGCAGGATGAAGGTCTATTTTTATCAATGTGCACAAAGTCTACCAAGATGTACAACATACAGTATTTATAGAGCTGAATCTAATGTTTCTCTCAATATTCCGTTCCTCCTATCTTTATTTATGAATTCATCCTTGACCTATCCTTTTCTCCCTGGAGTTGTGTGGACGTTGTGGTGGTGTGACAGACTCTTTTATCGTTGATTAAAATTGCAAATTTGGACAGATACACAAGTGAGCAACTCTATGATAATGTCTTAACATGTGAAACGTGCAAATGTTAAACATAGGCCGAAACTCCCCCACATTTCCTATATTGGTTAAGCCCCCACAAGCTTCACCAACAGCACTCAGAAATGAACAAGTTTCATTTCTGCCACATTTCCATTGAAACTTGACATCAGAGGCTCCTCCATATTATCCACCCGCACATTGCTTTGCAGACGTGGATAGCGCCTACTTGTGACGCACAGATGTCATCTGGTAACTCTTTAATGGCCAGAGGCATCATCATGAATAAAACAGTGGCTCAGACTACTTGCTTTGAACAAAAAGCGAAAATACATTTTGCTGAGCGAACTATAAAGTACGTTATTAGGATTGCATTACAAGTATAGTTCTCGAGCCACAATTTAGTTTTGAAGGCCGTTGTTGTAGAATCATTTGTGTTTGTTTAGGTTTTAATAAAACCCTAATGTAGAAAAAACATCCAGGAGCTAGGATGTTTGAGGACATTTTTCCGATATTTTGTCAACAACTCTGCCCTATGATTGAAGTGGACTCACTATATGGTATAATATCATACCATAAATAGGCAACGATTGCAAGTGATACATCACAGTCATTCTCAACCATTGCGCCGATGACAGAGCACCATGTGTACAGTGAAATGTGGCGTGGTAGTAGAGTGCTTTGAAATATGTTTTAATGTAAAAGAAAATAAAAAAAATAATTAAAAAAAATAAATAAATAAATAAATAAATAAATATATATATATATATATATATATATATATATATATATATATATATATATATATATATATATATATATATATATATATATATATATATATATATATATATATATATATCAGTTACCAGTTCATCAAAATTATACAAACATAAATAAAATTTGATTCAGAGTTATGTAACAGCTGTAAACCACTTAAAAACAAAGCAGAGTGAGACGATTACCTTTCTCCTATCTCTGGACGAACTCGTTGAAATAGAATGGAGGCAGGCTGCGTTAGACTGATACTGCGCATGCGCTGCTGTGACATAACCCAACTTGGCTGCATTGAAAAGCTCCAGGCGGCGTTGGCGCGCCAGCATTGCTCGCATCCAGCTGCCAGCAGCGGCAGTGATCACAACTGTTTTAGCCCCGAGGCTAGACTGTCAGGTTATGGCCAGGGCACAGCGCTAAATGTGAAAGAGGAAGATTCCGAAAGAATGATGAAGAAGGATATTAACTTGAGTCTGACCGACGCAGACATGAAGCCGCACCTTCGCGACGTTGACGGCATCCTGGGCTCATCGGACATGGGGCTGCTCAAACTGTCCTCGCCTGACTTGGAGAGGCTGATCATCCAGTCCAACGGGATGGTCACCACTACAAGCAGCGGCTCCCACTTCCTGTTCCCGAAGCCAGTGACTGACGAGCAGGAATTCGCCGAGGGCTTCGTCAAGGCGTTGGAGGATCTGCACAAGCAGAACCAAGTGCCGGCGAACAGCTCTTTGGATCTGGGCACCACCATCAACATCGCCCCCGTTACAACACAACTGGAGCTGCCCGTTTACACGAATCTCAACAGTTACAGCAGCGGGCCTTTGGGAACCACCGTCAACTACTCCACGGACACGGTGCCTTTCCCACCGCCACCCCCGCTCCCTCCACCGCACAACTTCGGCGGTGCGCCTTCGGCGGAGCCGGAGATCTCCAGCCGAGTGCAGCCGCCTAAGGAGGAGCCTCAGACGGTACCGGACGTGCAGAGCTTCGGGGACAGCCCGCCGCTGTCTCCCGTCGACATGGACTCACAAGAGCGGATCAAGGCCGACAGAAAGAGGCTCCGGAATCGGATCGCCGCTTCCAAGTGTCGCAGACGCAAACTGGAGCGGATCTCTAGGCTAGAGATCAAGGTGACGACGCTGAAGAACCAAAACACCGACTTGGCTTCTACGGCCAACGTTCTCAGAGAGCAAGTGGCCCAGCTCAAGGAGAAAGTCCTCACACACGTCAGCAGCGGCTGTCGGCTGTTACCACACGAGGTTCAGGTGCATTAGACCAGCCAAGGCCAATTTACAATTAGACAAATCTCACTGCACACCACCAAACAAAAATATCGCCAAAAATATAGAAAATGAAATAATCACAGTTGATCATCATAGTGATGTTGTATAAATGGCAACAGATTGCAGTGGTTTTCAACCTTTTTGGCTCTCCAATTATGACCAACAATAAAATACAGGAAGCTTGCAGTCAAGTCAAATTTATTTGTATAGCCCGTAATCACAGACAGTCTCAAAGGGCTTTACATACGCACAATTGACATCCCCTGATCTTAACCCCCAGGAGGGCAAGGAAAAACTCAAAACCCCATTTGGGGAAAAGTGAGAAACCTTGAGAAATGGACCACAGATGGGGGAATCTCCCTTCCAGAATGAACAGGCTGCAATGGATGCCAATTGGGCAACATTTGACACATAACGTGATGCTATTCACAGTCCTATGTGTTCACCCCAAAATAAAGTATCAATTTTTTCAATTGTTCTGCCTTTCACTATGTCGCTCACATATATTAACAAAGAAAAAAAATGACCCAATTATGTGAGATTGAATAATTTCATTTCCTGAAACCAGTAGTTGGGAGTCATTGCTCTCGACAAGAACGACCCTTGCTCTATAAACTCTCTTCAGTGGACAGTGTGTGTTGTACAGTGATTTAACTGGACTTCATCTATCACAAGGCAGCTTTTATGAATCAAAACTGGGTTATTACTGATCAAATATTCATGGTCAGACGTCAAATAAGTAGTGTAGTGTGCAACATGGTGACTGGCTTTGAGGGCGAGACATTCATTCACATTTGCAGTGTTTGAGTGTACGCTCTGATCGATCATTTGTGCACCTGTACAAGTACAAGGGGGCCTTGGTACCAACATTCGGTTTCAAGGCACTTACCGATGTAGTAACTGTTTTTCATTTGATATGGTGATATGTTTTATATGTATGGCCTAAAAGTGTTTTTCTTACAAATATCAACTGGAATTATACCTGCTACTGTCTTAGCCTAACACTATGATCTTGTTACTTTTCGAAACAATGTTACTTTAAAGGTATTGATTTGTTGGTGGTGTAGAAATGCACTGCATCATACTGAGCTAGTATTTATTTTATTCGTTTGAACACCACCCCAGTATGTTGTGATGCAGTTCAACACCACTGGAAGCTTCACTAAGAAATGTGTTGATTGGATAGGTGAACATATTGAATTGTATTTGTTTGCATGTTGTTGACAAACTCGAATGTAGCCAACAACTGAGTGTCACATTATGCAAATAATTAGCTGTATATGACAGGTCATGCGATCTTCAAGGTTTCTATTTCATTTTCGGGATCTCATCCCATGCCTGCAGTTAATACTGTATGTTTTGTGAAATAAATTGTAATAAATTGTACATGTGGTTTGCTTTAATTTTGGAAACACATAAGGATGTATGCAACAATATATATATATATATATATATATATATATATATATATATATATATATATATATATATATATATATATATATATATATATATATTTATTTAGTGAAATTTAATTTGTTTCGACTTTTAAATGATGTGCAGCAATTTATATGATAACTGAAGATTCAGTGCAAGTTGACAATTATTAAATTGTTCTTTCAAATATCTATATTTTGAATTATATCACATGTATTGTTCCATGTTGAAGTTTGTATCGAATAGTAATATATAGTTTCAATATTCTGCAATTAAAAACTGATTGTTTTTGTGATTTCTTTTTAATCCTGGAATTTTTTTTCCATTTACTCTTTTTGCCTCACCCCCAGGCACGTTCCAGAATTTGCGTTGTATTTACTAGGATCCGTTTTTGTTTATTTTAATGTGATCAAGTATTTATTCACTTCATTCTCACTAACTAATAATTTTATTGACTTTTTAACCTAAGCTCCTCAAACAATTGGGGATGTATAGTATATAGTATTTATATTTTTTGTGTTTAATTGTCAAAGGTGTGTTTGATTTTAAAATAAGCCTTTTTAGAGTCAAATTAGCTCACCTTGACCAAGGCCGCCCCACTGATGGCAAACTATCATTTGCCTCCATCTGCTGGACAGTTCGAAAATAGTCCGAATTTTCGCTTCATTCGGACTAAAGTACAGTATTTTATTTTATGCTATCATGTCAAGTATTGGCGCTACTCTGGGCCTAGAGGGCGCTATAGCACAGTCAGAAATCGGCGTAGCTCCAGTAGAAGCCTCTTAAGCATAAACAAAAAAAAGAAAATGAAAATATATCTATGAATCACTCTAGCCTTACTTTAAACCCGGGAGGCTAAAAAAAATCAAAAAGCCGTGCCTGATTATGCAACAAAAGCCATTCATCCATTTTCTATCGCGCTTGTCCTCAACTGACTTTTGAGGACGTCATGGAGTAGCTGCCAGCCAATCACAGGGCACTTATAAACACACATGGATAATTAAGACTAAATGAACCAAACAATGTTTTTGAAATGTGGGTGGGGCCTATCAAGCAACGTGATTATCACATTTGATCGCAGAAGTAGAAGGTCAACCAAGGTGTCTTGTTTCTGGCATGCATAATCACAGTGAAATTATTTATTTAATGCAAATTTTGAATTTTATGCTTGTTGTACCCTCGCTATTTTCTATAAATTGCAATCTGTCATCACAAGGTCCCAGCTGGCCTGTGACGAAAACAGAAATGATTTTTTAATGATGGTCTAGCTTATGGATGCAAGCTTCAATCACATGATAAAAACAGTTTCTTGTTTTGTTTTGTTTTGGGGTTGGGGGTAATTCATGTTTTTTTTTTTGTTTGTGTTTTTTTTCACGAGAAGATTCAAGGATAATATATAGCTGCAAGTTCAGAATGAAGCTGAAATTGATTTTTGGTTGTCATGTTAAATACTTTTGTGAACTTCATGCATTAGATGAGCCAATCATTGACAGGAAAACATGAGGGCAATGTTATGCCTAAACACAACAGTGCACTTTCAGTTAGTAATGCTTTTATTGTTTTACCACAAAGTACAGAACAGATAAAAACACAACAGCATATTCTTTAATTTTACTGGCCCAAACTGAAAGGGGGAGGATGTAGGTTGAATAGGCAGTGAGACAAGTCAGCAAGTCCTGCCGAGATGGATGGAAATTCAATTTTTTGTAGTTACTCTATTGCTTTGTAACTGTAACTGAAACATTCATTCTCAAACAGGCCTGGCGATATGAATGCAGACGTGCTGCAACATAGCTCTTTTGCATTGTTTTTTCCCCCCTCCCCTCTATTCTTTTTTTTTTGCAAGCCTGAGTCAAGAGAACACAACCAACACACAGGAGTCCAAGGTTCAATTTTTACACTTCTGGTTCATAAAGAGAGGAAGACATGAGATAGAGAATAATTTTAACAGTTCGGAAAAGAAACAGTCACCACCAGAAGGACACAATTTGACTCCTTGGTATGTCTAGATTATCATAAAAAAAAAAAGAAATCCTCACTTGCACTCTAATTGAAACATTACAACCTGACATGTCGACAACATGAAAATAGATATTTCAAAATAGAAATGATGGAATAATGCCTTGCTTTAATCACAATTTTTTTTAATCATGTTTTGCCCTCAATCCTTTGAGATTATTTTCTCGATGGGGCTGGGGTAAACTTGAAAAAGCTTTAATATGTAATTTCATTCAAATGAAATAAAATTACCCAAATTTATGTGGAGGTAAACCACCACAATATATATATATATATATATATATATATATATATATATATATATATATATATATTCAACTGACAACACTGTTAATTTCGTTTCAAAAAGTGCTGGATTGTTTGAACTATAGTGCATGAAGCTATTTTATCATATAAAGCACCTATGTGAACATCGAACCAGATGACAGAAATGAGCTGCTTTGAAACAAACAAGCTAGTCAAGATGCACAACATGATATATGAATTTCTTTACCCTATGTTAAATACTATTCTGTGAATATATGAGGCAAAAGTTTGTTCAACACCGTCATATTAAATTTGTCACATCCCTAATATTTCCAAGAGCGTTTGTTACATTTTATATCAAATACAATGCCCCTTAATAATATTTTCCCCCAAAATTGTTTTAATAGCAGCGGTGTTTGCATTTCATAATAAAATAGTGGTTGTCCCATCTTTCAAGTGTTGAATTTGTGATTTTGCAACATCGCAACAAAGCTGCATGAGACCAAACTGACCGGGACACGAGGTAAGGAGTCATTTGCACACAAACCATCCAAACAAACTTCACAACAAAGACCTGATAGATGTATATAATATCATCCTCATAGAACTTCATATCTTTTTAAATTGACTTCCTGTATATATTATCATATATTCCACAATATTCATATATAAACATCTGAAATAAATACAATGAAATAAAAAAACTTTATCCATCTTGTTCATTCACCCAGTTCTTGATGTCGCAACATAATAAAATAAATGTAAAAAACAACAAAAAAAAAGGCTGGTGTCTTGCTACCTTCAATAATAATATGTCGATACAAGTTGAGACACACATATTCATACCTGACTACTGAAACTGAACACATAGATGGGTTCAGGTGGAGTGTTTCTTCCTGCCAACTACATCTATCATGGCTCCACTGGGGACTTCTTGTTCACCAGTTCCCCAAAAAACATAAAAGTACTGTAAACATCAAAAGGATTTAAATGGCACCCTGACGGTGGATGGACGCCGTCAAATCCTTTTCAACACACACACACACACACACACAGAGAAACAATAAAATAATCCCAAAGAACCTGATTGAAAAGAGTCTGAAACACAGTGGTGTGATCGAAGATGAAAAATAAAAATATGACTGTGGGGAGCAACATAAGAGCATCTGATGAGCTGATTTGCTCAGAGAATTTCAGACACGTTCACAAAATGGTTCCCGGGACCACCAGCCGACGGTCCTCACTCAGAAGAACTGGAAAGTGGGTGAAAAGGGTGATGGACAATGGAAGAAGGAAGCTGATTTAACATGCACAGTCCTGGTGTGGTGGAGCAGGCTGCTCTGTTAGCTGAGGCCCCTGCTTGGCCCCCGTGATAGCGGGATCGCCAGCATCCAGACTCTCTGACATCTTTTCACATATAATGTCGACCAGACGCTCAAAGGTCTGCTTTACGTTGATGTTGTCTTTGGCGCTGGCTTCCAAGAACTCGAAACCTGGAACGGGGGAAAAGGACTGAAATGTTGAATGCTCATCTGTGTGGTGTGATGTTTGACATTAAATAACACTCATTCTGGAGCAATTTATTTATTTTTTATGTAAAGCCTATCATTACCACACAGAGTTCCGACCCCCGTTAATGTGTGTTAATGCTATGAAAATAGCAATAAACTACACAAGATAAATCACAAATTTGTGCAGCGTATGTGCGTACTCACCGAGATGGTCAGACAGCTGCCGGCCTCTGTCTCCACTCACCATGCGCTCATCGTCCATATCGCATTTATTTCCAACCAACAGCACCTGGGCATTATCCCATGAGTATGTCTTAATCTGAGTAGACCTGGAAGTAAACACACACACACACACACACACACACACAGGAGTGGGAGATTAAAACAATCAATTAATCCCATTATTTTTCTTGAGGATTTTTACAATTGGAATTTTTGTTAACCCAATATTTTATTTAAAAAAAAAGCTGTGCTACACAGCGTGTTCCCCACCTGCTACATCATCGTTTGCATCAGTGAAATGTTTGTTTTCAAAGTGATTTAAAAAAAAAAAAATATCCCTCTATGCGCTCAGTAAAAGGAGCAAAAAAAACAGCCATGAAAAGCAAAAAAAATAAATCTGAAAATAATTGACATCCTCCCTCAAAAAAGGTGGTCTGTGATTGGGCAAAGCACTTCAAACAAAGAGGATCATAAAGTATCAACGCTGAGCATCTTTCAAGTACATAATCATAAAAGCATGTTACATAAACAACTGCATTCAGTCATTGAATTATTTAACAAGAAAACCACCTTCGCGTGCGGTTTATCGATATTATCAGTGAGCATATTAGCCTGAATAACACGCCTGCAAAAACACACGCGATGACACATATGGCCAAACAAGCACATCACGCAAATGGAATTCAAGTCATTAAACTCACAGCTTGGCATTTACACACAATAATAAATTTTAGGAAGTACAGCAAAATTGTATTGACAAAGTGGACTTCATGAGCTTTAAGTAAGCTACCAACAAGAATGGAATCCAAAGAGAATATTCATGCATGAGCTGATCGCTAATATTCATGATTGTTAATCAAGGATATTGTAGTCTAATGCCCATCCCATATAACATTTATGCTAAATTAAAAAAACAACAACTAAATATCACGCATTCATTTTGAACTGAACCAGATTGAAATATCCCGTATTTCTTATTTCTCTTCTGACGTACCAGTCCTGGACGGCATTGAAGGACTCCTCATTGGTGATGTCATACATAAGGATGAAGCCCATGGCTCCACGGTAGTAAGCTGTAGTGATGGTACGGTAACGCTCCTGACCCGCCGTGTCCTTGAAATCAGAGAAACGAGGATGAAACATCTTTTTTAGATCAACATGTATTGAAGAAATGAACGGTTTATAGATTATTAAGAAACATTAACAGGAAAACCTGAGTCATTGTAAAATATGGATTTTACCCCAGCTAAACTGTCTACTGCCAGTGAGGCCATCATTTATACAGACAAAATACATGGGATACTTTATGGAGTACTCAATGAAGTTACTTATTGGAACTAACTGAGTACATTGAATCACCCCTGCGACTTGAGTGTGTATATGACGCACAGAAAACAGATGTATGTGCAAATATATTGAATCACCAAATGGGAACTTGGTGATCAATAATCATGCTGCTTTTGCTTCAAGTGCCATTAAGTCAAACTCTGAATTCAAAATGCACCGTATAATTTGAGATCACATTTTCTAAAAAAAAAAAAAAACAAAACAAAAAAAAACTAAGACAAAAAGCTTCCAATGTTGCTAACAAAATCCAGACATTGAACCGCCAAAATGCATGAAGCCACGTGAGATCACAACACATCTTGCAAGACCTCAGAAAATCAATAAAGGTGTGCACCATCTTCTTGCTTTTCTGTTGCACATATAAAGCGGTATATTTTACACTCATGTCAAGGTTAAGAACGAAGTTTGAGATGAAAGGCATGAATTCTTGATCCTCCCAATTAGTGATCTGATCTCCCCCCCTGCTTGCAGGTCAAATCAGGATTCAGAATGAGAACACATTTTATTGTTCTTTTTCTTTCAGCGGTTAACTCATTTTTAGATTTGTATGAAAGTTACGAATATTACAATGTGACTTAAAACCGTGGCAGGTTTTATGACGTCAACATTTTCACCTGGCAACATATTAATTATCACCCTCTCTGTATTTTGTTCCAATCAGGACAAACAGCACATTTGAATATTGCAATCTATATTTGGAACAGGCGCTCCAAACAAAATCGAAATAATCCACACATTTGCATGAATAGAATGTTTTCTTATCACTCTCTTCTCTCTTCGTTCTGCGATGACAATATTTGTCTATTTATAGCCAGCTACATTGCTGATGCATTTTAAAATACTCATCTGTTCATCCTTCATCCACTCAATGTGCGTGTTTGTAGAGGACAGGGTCCTCATTTCTAGGACTAAAATGTCAGCGTAGGTAGCGCCGAGTGTTATGTAACGGACACACCGTGAGTCAACACGAGTGCCCTATATACGGTAAATGCGTCGAGTAAATAACTACATTCAAATGAGATATTCTGTTTTAGTGTGATGGCGGGGTGAGTGATGTTGACATCTCACTGTATATCCATTTGATACATCAGCCGCTTTGCTTTTGAATCACAAATAATGTTGAATCGTTACTCTCAATACAACTGGAGCTCAAAACACATCATCTTTACGTGACTTGGTTGAGAGCGTTGCATGAACCGGGGGATGGGGATTTTACGTGTGTGTGTAACTGAGGCTATTTGCTCCGAGATGTCTACTAATGGGGGAGGGAGAGAGAAGCACCGGTCAGCCAACGCTCATTTGTGATTGGCTGATCGCGTCTTCCTTCTTGGAGGCAAGATCTGAAAAAAGGGTGACAACAAACTAACACAGACATACTGTATGCTTACCCGGAAGAAAACAAGAGAGCATAACGATAACCTTGAGATGTTCATCCAAAAGGCCAGCCAACATTAACATCTTCTATATTGCTTCTCCTCATAAGGGTCGCAGTCGAGCTGGAGACGAGCTCAGCTGACTTTAGGGCGAGAGCTAAGGAACACTGGATTGGGTGCCTGCCAATAGCTGGCTAAATATGTAAAGACAAGCAACCATTCACACTCACATTCGCACAAAGTGTCGCCAAAGTAAAAATGTGTAATTTAAGAAGTAACTTAGTTAAGCAGAGCTGGGCACTTGACCCTTTTTTGCCGGTCAGTCCCCCGCGATCTGGATAGCCTTCCAGCCTCGACCCTGTGGCCTCAATCATAAAAATTGCCATTTCAGCTTTTCATGAGATCAAAATAATCAAAAAATATTCCACTGTGTGTAGTGAATTTATATAAAACACAAGTGAATATTATCACTTTTTTTTAAATGAACTGCTAAAATAAATAACGCTTTGTTAACTGCATACAAGTCATCAAAAGGACTTACCCAGATCTGTAGTTTGATCCTCTTATCATTCCTGTAGATGGTCTTCACCTTGAAGTCGATGCCCACCGTACTGACAAAGGCGGGTGTGAAGGAGTCATCGGCGTAACGGAACAAGAAAGAGGTTTTACCCACACTACTGTTGCCAATGATGAGGATCTTAAACATATAGTCAAAGTTCTGATCTGAGGACTCCTTTTGTCCATAAGTCGCTGTGGCTGACGCCATCTGCAGACAGAAATCGAGGACAGCAAAGTCAACTTCTGTGATCATTTCGGTAACAGCTAAAGTTGTAGAATCTGTGATCATAAAATTCCGTCCGTCAGCAACCAAAAAATCATTTTTGCTCAGTGAGCATTGAAAGGGCAAATGCCACAAGTTGGTTTGTTTTTGTGTTCCAAACAGAAAAAACTGTGAAATTGTTACAAAGCTCTTGAGTGTTACCCGTTTAAAAAACAACCAAACAAACAAATGAATACACACCACTTAATATGAAACCTGTTAGATCCTGGAATTATTCATTTGAAAATGAATTCACAATCTGAACAAATTGGAGGCAAATTTGTGTCCTGCAATGCGCAGTGACATCAGAAAAAAAATAATGTATAGAACAGAAAAAGAGTATTGTTTACAATATATCATTGTTGTACAAATGTAATATTCCAGTTTCATTATTGGTTGCAGTTGTAATTACGATTTTCTGAAAGGTTTCTGTGATGCATCCATCTCCGAATTGCCAAAACAAACATCGTTTGAGACTAAAACTAAAAGGATTTAAAAGGCAATGAAGACGAATGAAAATCCTAATCATGTGACTTGTTGACAAAAAGGACTGAAAAAAACATGGAGACCTTGAAAAGATGTTGACTTCAGCCCAGTACTCAGACTCCCTCCGAGTCCCAAAGCGCCGCTCTATGTTTAGACCATTATCTTGACTTGCTGCAGTGCAACACTAGAATGCTGAGAGCCTGAAGCGCCAGGCAAAACAACTGCACCCTGCTATCAGCTTACGTGAATGAACATAAAAATGCTGGATAATTAATGAAGGAGCACAAAACCAAAAGGTAAGAATGAAGCTTCTGTTTGTGTCTGTAAGTCAGAACTTCCCTCCAGTTCTGGTCAATGAGCATTTACACTGTAGGTCTTCATGGCCAGTTCTCCCTTTTTTCTTTTTTCCTCCTTTCAGGGGACTCATGTCTAATACTGTGTTTACTTTTACCCGAAACATGTATGCTCACAAGCACAGCATGCAGTTAAAGAACATTAGTGGGCAAAAAATACAAACGCCGACAAACACTTTCCTAAACACTATAAAGAGTAGAATTGAGTTCCCAAGTTTGAGATCTGTGAACTTCCAAGCATTCATGATAGTTTTGTGTGTTTTTGAAACATTGGCAGCAGGGTAGTGGTTGGCATAGATCAGGTGTGGGCAAACTACGCCCCGGGGGCCACACGCGGCCCATTAAACTTTTTAATCCGGCCTGTTGAATTTGAAAAAAAAATAAATGGATCAACCTTGTTAATGTATTATTTTCTAAATTCTGTGGTTTTTCAAAGACATATATATTGTTGTAATGCTTTTGTTCACTTTCATTTAAAGTTAAATGTATTTTTTTTCTCCGATGACATGAGGTTACCAAAACACTCCATCCATCTGCTCCTCTGTCAAATTTTAGAACCCATTGTGGCCCGCCAATCAAAAGGTTTGCCCAACCCTGGCATAGATGATATTTAAACAGGTGGCTGGGATTACAATCGCCTTGAGATTGACCAGGTTCATGCTGTGAGGTGTATCTGAACTGCGCCAAATATGGGACAAGGAAAAGAATGACCACATGGCAGTAAGTCAGCTCACAATTTATCACTGCCAAGGTTCAGTGTTTGTTCTCCTCGTGGCTAGCCTCATTAAAAATGTATTTTCTCTTACTGTCACACATGTTTACTCAACTTTGAAAGGATTTAAAACAGTAAACTGTCATATATTTGATTAAACATGTTTTGAATTTTAGATTTTATTTATTTTTTGTTCATCGTTGGCTAGTCTGTGGCCATTCATACTAAACTGTAATATATATCATTGTCTACCCAGAAAAAAAAAATAATCTCGGTCTGACCTCTTTTACCTTTTTTTCCACTTGATAGTTCATCGGTTGCAATTATGGATGTCACTGCTGTTAGGTTTAGTTTGACAGCTTTTGATCCAAGAGCATCATAAATGGTCACTGTCTTTCACGGGCACATTTTCCCATCAGAAATAACCATTTGCCATCATAAAAGCTTGATCAACGCGCCAGGTAATACCTCACGTTACATTATTATCTGTCCTCTTTGGCCAACTAAACAATATCCACTGTGTTATATTTGTATGATAAATTACTTCTGTGTCATCATCTCCCAGTGCTGACACTTGTGTGGCTATTTATGTGCTTGCAGTTGCCCAAATTATTTTCAATACATGTTATTTTCAAAACATTGGACATATGCCCTTTATTTGAAGTGGCCACTTGGACCTGCGGTGTAAACCCATCCTTAGTGTTTTAAATGAACAAAAATGGCAGCATGGTAGCGACGGTATGCAGAACTGCTCTCTCACAATAAATCTGTGAGAGAAATAAAACCTTTACATGATGAAATATTTATTAATATGGCTGTTTATTTTGTATATCTTTTCAAGGGTGCTCACGTTAAACCCCTGTGAACATCATGCTAGTTTAGAAATCTTGCAAAACACAACTACAATAATATAACCCATAAAAGAGTCTGAATCTAACATACATCTTTTTCTGAGAAAACCTGAGTAAATTCCACAGGAGAAGGGCATAGCTGAGTCACTCCGAAATGCTCACCACCATGACACCGTGCTGCCCATGTGGTCGTGTTTTCAGGAATTCAGTCATGAATCGGACTGTCTGTTCTCGGTGATGACGTCACAAGGTGATAACTTGAATCTGTCAAATAAAGAGGAATCACGAGCAAAGAGCGCGGTTGTTCTGGAACAAAGTGCTGCTGCCAGCGAGTCGGACTCATTTAATTAATCAGTGTTTTTCTGCAGACTGCCAGTTCAAGTGCTACTGGGATCAAACACGCAGCCCCCTTCTTGAGAAAGCAGTCAAGACCGCTGACAGTGACCTCCTGAGCGCAACCTGAGCACAGCAGCAGCGGCGTAAATGCTCAAGTGTTTTTAAGATGCTCATTAACACCTCCACACTCATGTAAACATCCATCCACCCATTGCCCATAAAGTTTTTCCTCATTAGGGTCACTGGTGAGTTGTAGCCCATCTCAGAAGATTTTTGGGCAAACGGCAGGGTCGTCATCATTACTGTACTTTTCGACATCCTCAATGAAAATTCAAACATCGCACATCATGTGACTTCAAATGATGTCATTCAGAAGATCACATTATTCCTTGTAATGCAGCAGCTGTCCTCACAGGTTGTCTGAGATGACATTTCCCTCTATTCCCTCCAATCACATGCCTCTTTTTCTAGGAAGCGTGTGGATACAGATGAGAGGAGGAGGAAGATATAAATAGCACCGCTTCATCTTTTTTCCCCTTTTCTGCACAGCAAACAGAAAAGAGATGCAGATAAAAGGGTGGTGCGGGTTGGTGAAAGACAGTCGGCATGAAAACAGGAATCCGAATACAATGCGGAAATGGCTGCCTTGTATTCTCAAATTTTCGAGATATAATGGTAAACTTTACATAAATCTGTAATTGGTGATAAACACAGTCGCTTTCTGTTCTTTGTTGGAGTTAAAATTGTTGATTTGTGTGTCTTATATGGCACAGTACAGACGTATAATACAGTAAATAGCAATCCATCATCCAACCATCCATCCATCCAAACCAATACGGCTTATCATTACCAGCATCACAAGAAAGCTGGAGCCAATCACAGCTAACATTGCACAAAACCCGGACCTTGGAATGACCACCAAAAAAGAGAGACCTCCATTCACACTGTGACTGAATGAGAATTAAACTTGCCCTAACTGCACGGAAGTCAGGCGAGTAAACCACTATACCGTAGAAGATACAAACCCATTACAATATTGTAAACTGGGGCTGTACACGAATCGGTGCTGGCTCATGGCCGTTAAAAACAAATGCGAAATCACAATTATCGGATTCAAGTGAGAATGAATGATGGCATATTGACACTTGGAGTAGTGCTACAAGAATTTGACTGGCGACGCATGTAATGTATGCCCACATATGTCATCATGTGAAGTGTGCTCTGCAAGAGTGACACTTGGACGTTTTTGCACATGTATCGGAATGTTTAGACTTTAACTAAAGATGTTTATCTGCAAGAAATTTAATTTGGTGGGTGTTCTGACAAATACTGCAACATGACAAAACGTCTAGGGTTCATTATTTGAAATGAGTGCATTTTTTTACCTCTAGTGTTTAGCACATCTGCTTCATACTTGCTCTGTTTGGAGTTCGAATTTCAACTCTTTCTTTGTGGATTTGCTACAGATGCCATGGCTTCCTCAAACATCATATAAACATGCATTAGGTTCACCGAAGACCCTCCCTCTGTGTTCCCTATTGCTGGCTGGCGAACACTCCAGGTTGTCAGCTCGGAGAGGCTCCAGTTACACTGACCTTATTGAGGACAAGCCTATAGAAAATGGATGGTTGGCAACCTGATGATTCCTATCCAATAAATTGTATGAATCCAATATTTTTTATTAAGTTTATAGCCTCTGTTCCATGAATACATTTATCATGGATCCAAATGTGATGATAGTTTTTTCCATCAAAATGGGATAGTAGATTTTTCCACCAAGGAATTCATCTGTTGTTAATTTGACAAGATATGATTAGTTGAGCAGCAAACATTTAAGCCTATCGCAGATAATACAAACAGCCCTCGTGATTTATGTTACATAGTGATCTAATATTGCAAAATGCATGCAGATCATTTTGTATCACCAAATATTAAAGCAGTATTTGCAAAAATGCATTACAGTACTAGAAGATGTCTGAATGAAGTCACGTTTTCTTTGTGCCTTCAGCACAGTTAGGATCCATTATTTCGATTAGTAGCATCCGACAGTGAAACGCGTTTGCTTGCAAGACGCCTTGCATCACTCCAAACGCCCTGTGCACTTGTCTTCATCACCCATCCAAAGCCCCAACAAATAAATACGTTAAGCGTAATACGGTATTGGTTTGGCCTTTCTAAAACAGCTGTTGAAATGCCAACATCTCCCGCGCGTGGCTTTTAACACCTCACATTTGACAATTAAGTGCAAGGTATTACAATTATTGATCAAATACATTGAAATCATAACGGTATATTTGTTTTAAATAGGATTGGATATTATGTCAACGTATTACACTCTATATATTTATTAAAAAATAAGATTGAACCCCACCTTGTAGATTCCTTTCCAGCTGCTGTCAGTGTCCACCGCGTCCTGCAACCGCAGAGACACCACAAGGATTAAGTTGGAAAGTGGAGAGGTTTAAGTTCCGTGTATACTTTCAAAATAAAATTAAACTTGCTGAAGTCACAATGTCACTGTGACGCTCATAATCTAGGTGGTATGGCTCGGACAAATCATCTGACGAGAGCCGAAACGTTACATTGTAAACAGGAGTAACTGGCTACACTACGGCCGTTTCCCACCGTTAGATTTTATTTTGAAGGCAATATTTGCCTTCCTTATTTTTTCTAACTCTACCAACTACTGGCCCAGTTTAACCACACGGTGGACCAAAGATGGACAGTCCGTGTAACCAATCAAGAGCCACACTGGAAATACACACCCAAGCATCACATTTTTTATTGATGATAGCTGCTGGAGGGACTGAATTACTGATGATGAGGAGGTCACTTGCCACAACTGTCATTTCTACCCCTAATGCTCCACGCTGGGTGATCATTACTGCACAACATTAGTGCAAAAGCCCAAATGTCACGTGGTGGAGGGCACTGAATTCACTGCTCTTTTTCAACTGCATTCGTTTGTTCATTCAGCCAATGTTAAATATTAAAAGAAATTATTAACAAGGGCAGCACGGTCAGCCAGTTGCATCGTAAAATTCGGGTTATGTCGCCGCTGTAGAACTCAGAAAGACTCAAAAAGAGAAACTCATTTGCAAATCGAGGACATCCAATACTGTCTTGAGCAATTGTGAGCAAACAGCAGTCGTTCAGTCTTCCACACCAGCAGGTGGCGTGCCCACATTTACTTTTTCTTTTAGCCCTCGTGAATTATCTTGAATAATTTCTTCTGTTTGTTTCGAACATGCAACCAATACGTCATCAAGTTACACCCTGTCATTGGGAGTCGCTTCGTTTGAAGAGTGTATCCGGAGGTCTGTCCTTTAAACCCGTCCGAAAAAGAACTTTATACATGACAGTGTTCTTTCTACGGTCCAGACAATATGCTTCCCCGGGCGGGCAAAGAGTTTGTAGTCCGCATACAGTTCTCGTGGCGACAGTTGTTCCAGGGTCGTTACCTGCTGCTCACCAACACGCTGAGCGGAGGAGGCATGCTGGCGCTGGGTGACTTCCTGCAGCAGAGCCGGGAAACGCACAAGGACCCGACCAAAATCCGAGACTGGAAAAGGACGGGTGAGAGGCACAACCAGAAACGTACTGGGAGGAGGGGGGGGGGGCAATCAAAACGTGTAATGTAAAAAAAGTTTAACGTGGCTTAGTGTTAGAAACCTACGACCAATGGTGATCAAAATGCAAATGCACATCTTTAATAATCTGTAATTCTGCCCACAATCGCCATAGTATTAATAAATAAGTTTTTTTTTCCTCCCCTGAGACATTCTGAAAAAGCTTAAAGTATCTGTCTAGCAAAGATGGCCCATTTTTCCACTAACAAACTCAGTTTGTACATTTTTTTTTATTAGGAAACTGAAATCAGTTATTTTCTTTTTTTATCCATTAATTTTGGAGAAATTAGGAAATAAGTGACGACTTCAAAAGCGTTTACATTTAATGAAGAATATGGCCACGCCCCCTCCGCTCTATCTGTGGGGGGCATTTTACTATGGAATGAAAATGACATCTCAATTGCTCGCAGTTGCTCAGGCTTCTGTTACTGACCAGTCATGGCTCACCTATGTTATACTGGGGTTTGTGATAATCACAGGATCTTACTGTACTTAACATTGTAGGGGGACACTCAGAACTGCTCGCTCACAGGCACATCTTTTCAAATAAAGTAACAAAGGTTTTGCATGATGGTTTAATTTCACATTTGATGGCTCTCTGGAGAGAGCTCACTTCTTAACAAAAATATCAAAATGACATTTTCCCTCAAAAGTATGTCCTCTTTAATCATATTAAATCTGTGGCAATTATTTCTCATTACAAAAAAAGTGAGTCTGAATGGTTGCCAGGATAAACACTTGAATCAAGTCATTCATTATTCAGATCAAAGAACTGCGTAGCGACTATATAAATCATTTACTGAGATGATTATTTTAAGTGGTAAATATGGTACTGTTGACAACTACCGTATATAGACTCATCAGCATAATAGTCTTCATTGCTTTCTGATCACAAAAGTAGTACTATTGTTTTCAGAAATTAATTTTCTTGTGGTCAAATGGTTATATCGTAGGAGATCTCTTACATGAAATAGTACTTTACATGATACATTAATCATCAATATACCAACCAAGACCTTTCTGTGCTGAAGGCAGCAGTAGTTCAGTGAGGTTAATAAAGCACTACTATCACTTCAAACTAAATGCTCATAAAACATATCTTCTGTAAGTATTGTAATAAGAGATTTATTGTTGTGTTGTACATTATTTGCAAACCTCATCAGTATTTTTTTTCCCTTCTTCTTCCCAAAAGGTCGTATGTTTGTGGTGGGCTGCTCCATGGGTCCCGTGCTGCACTTTTGGTACACATGGTTGGACAGAAGATTTGTGGGTTATGCTGTCAACACGGTGGTCAAGAAGGTTCTGGTGGATCAGATGATAGCGTCGCCAACACTTGGCATGTGGTACTTTTTAGGTGAGCAGTCGTTATTTTTTTCCCTTCCGTGCCGGCACTGTGCATAAGTGTTTGCGTTGCCTGTCGAAGGTCAAAGCGGCTGGTGGGGTTCTGAACCTCAGCCTAATTTGCTAACTTCCCGCCATTTGTTTCATTGTGCGTTTTTTTCAAGTGTAAATAAATGTCACATAACAAACAGGATGTTTTATCAAGAATAGTCTGTCTGAAAAACTGTCAAAGGTGGAGGTCTTGATGTGGGTGAGGTCTGACAAAAGACGGTATGTTTTCATATCAGAATGAGTTCAAAGGTTGTTTGTGATAAATGAAGCCGACGCTTTTGTTTGGTGCCAGCAATTCAATGCTTTATAAGAGTTGAGCTCACCGCAAGTGTGCAACTTATCTCTAGCTTGTTTTGATGAAGCGCCTGGCTTACGCACAACTGACTCACAACTGTGTTTATTGCAGGTATGGGCGTCATGGAGGGACACTCTTTATCCCACGGATGGGAGGAGTTTAAAGATAAATTCTGGGAATTTTATAAAGTAAGTGCACGTGCTTGCAGAAACTCCAGGGATTAATGGAGATGTGACAAGTGGGTCTGGATTTGTGTGTTCTTGTCATTGAAGCGCAGTGTGGGGACCACTTTTCTAAATGCTCTCTCGTTTCCACAAATGGTTTTGTTGTTGTCAGTCAGTCAGCATAGTTCTCATTGGAACAAATAAAGACAAAGATATCAAGCACTTCAATGTCAAGTAAATTCCAGCGGTGGCCGCGGCAATCCGTCAATCAGCTTGTAAGCGACAGCCAAGCATCATCCAGTGCGTACTTACATTGTCACACACAGTCACCGCACAAGCTGACATGTTTTATTTATTAATTTTTTTTTATTTGGATGTGTCTCTGCTTGTGTGGTCAGCACGTTATTGATGCTGATTGGCTGTTGCCAAAGACTCAGACAGATTGGGGCGGCCTGAAAAAATGACGTCGTGCATTATGTCGTTCTCTCATCTTTTATGTCTAAATGTTCGTGTGAACTACCACATTTTAAAAGATGGTCATTTGTTTTGTTTGAGTTTGAGAGACAGATGTTGATGTGGGTAGAGTTGCAAAGGGGTGGTAATTTTCCCCTAAAATTTATGTAAAGTTTCCAGTTAAAATTTCATGGGAATTTTAATTGGGGGATTTTGGAATTATTCCAAATTTATGGAAATTAACCGGGAATTGAGGTGAATTCAATGGAAAGGTATCATATTCAAACCTAAATAAAACCTTTTTGATTTGTCATAAGCAGACATCCATTCAAAAGGGAGAGTTCTCCTTGCCTTCGTGCGATGGCATTACACTACCTTATTTGCTTCTTTTTTTCCCCTCCATTTCACTCGGGCACCAGCGCGTCTGAAGTTTGCTTATACTTTACCTCAAGTATTGTCTCACAACACAAAGCAAAACTTGACTAACTCGTAAATGAAGTTGCCACTGCTACCTGCATTCAATTTGGTCCTTTTACTCATGATTGTGCTAAAGTATATTTCCCCAGCTATGAAATTCCCCATTAAGAGCCACCCTTCAATATCATAAATCCCTGATTTCTTCCCATAAATTCCCATGAATATTTTCCAACTTTGAAAATTGATAAGCTTAACGTGGCTGATGGAACATGCTGAGCCTCGATGTCGCTGCGCGTTTGTGGGTAGAAACATTTGGCTTGTAACACGAAGCTTTAAACAATGTTTGCGTTGCCTAATCCGCTAGGGTTTGTTTATGCTGATCTGTGTTCCTCCTCCTGCTAACAGGCAGACTGGTGCGTTTGGCCTGCGGCCCAGATGATCAACTTTTATTTCCTCTCACCCAAATTCCGTGTTGTGTACGTCAACACCATTACCTTGGGGTGGGACACCTACCTGTCCTATCTAAAACACAGAGTAAGTTGGCCTTGCTGGAGGCTAAAGGGACTTTTTTTCTTCACAAAGCTTTTGCTTTGAGCATGAAAAATGTACTTTGACTGAATTTTTGTGTCTGCGCTTGTTTCGTGCGCAGGATGACAGTCCGCCCTCGGAGTTGCTGTCAGACAGCAGTGTGGCAGATGTGCAGCAGAAAGCTCTGGAACCATCCAAACCTCTGGAGGAGAAAAGTGGAGGGTGAAGCCAAAGACGGGTTGCGCTTCTCAACTGGATGTAGACATTTTTTTTTTTTTGCTGGGACATCTTTGTTCCAAGTCAATTTCAATGGGACTGCATTCATGATGTTAGAGAATTCAGACAGTGCGATGGTGCACCATGTTTGTGTGGACATTCCGAGATTAAAAAAAAGAATAAGATGAGAAGCTGTACCACCTAAGACAGAAAGAAGCGCTGCTTCGTGTACTACAAATCCAAATTTTGACACTGGTCACAAAATACTTAACATGCAGTGTATATTCTTAACATGCCAAAACCTCTGACACTGATCACGAGAGAATTTTTGTATTTTATTATAATTATTAGTACATTATTATGTGTTAGGTTATTCTATTGTAAAAATGTTCACATTTCAATTAAACAATTTAATCGACACTGTGAGTCGGAAAATACGGATTTGATTGATTTAAGGCCATATTTTTGTAACTTGTTCTACACAGTTGCATTTTGTTATTTCATCACAACGCAACAACAATATAAATTTGAACGAACACTGGGATTGCTCGGCGCACTGTCCAAGATGCACCGCTTCGTGCCCTCTGTCCGACTACAACTCTCCTGGGATATTGAACTGTGGAACCGGCTGACATAAAAATATGTAAATTAGCATTTTTAATGTGTAACTTATCCGCTTTAATTTTATTGTTTTCTGTGTAGTATGCTCAACATGTTTTAGTTTGTTGTTGTGTGCGTGCGCACGTACAAGAATTGTTACTAGAAAATAGTGCTTCATTTTCTATCTGCATGGCCTCTCTTTCAAGTTATAAAAATATGACTGCACTTTTAGATTTGATAATGGTCATTTTTAGAGTTGTGTCAGCTGTTAAATTAAAAAGATTAAGATCTTGTAAATCGCTGATGCTTAACTGAAGATGTACGTTTAAAGTGTGGAAAATCGTAATTTTTAAACAACTTGCGATGAATGTTACAAGATATCATAATTCACTCTTGCGGCAAAGTGTCACATGATGACTTGATCACATAAACCGCAAGATGTAATAGTTTGGTGCTGACAATTCATTAGTATAATAAGAAAACTGTTGGCTTTGTGTTTATTTACACGTTTACAATTACTGTGTAAAAATAAAAAGCCTCAAAATTATTTCAAATGTATTTTCACTGGAGGGTCCAGACAGTTTTTCTGCCGTCTCAGGAGGTTCAGTTGGGAGGGCAGAGATTAGAACTCTGTGTATGCCACTCAATAACAATTCTCAACTGGGCTGGGACTGCCACAAACGATTATTTTGCTAGTCCGCTAGTCACAGATAGCTGATTCCAATTAGTCAACTAATCGACTTCTATGTAAATTGCGGCATATCGCAACAGCAAGCAGCTTCTCTTCAATAATTAACATTAGTTTACAGATTGAATTCTTGATGTACAAATTAAAAATGAACACCGTTAAGGTGATGGTACATTCAACTTTGATGGAACTTTGCAGCTTGTATCAACATCCCCGACATGTTTATAAATGGTGGTGCGACATAAATTGAAGGCGATATTGTGGCTTAACATTTTTTGCGATAAAGGGTATTTTAAAATGGAACCAAAAATGACTTTATACTCCATGTGCACTTGCGCTATGAATACTATGAAAGTATATATAAATACAAAATAAATACTTGGAAACATTTTGCTCTTTTCAATTTCTAAGCATTTACTTTGTGTGTGAAATGTGTTTGCTACAAAAAGCTAAAATGAAAAACTGAAAAATAAAATGTAAAAACTTTATGTTTTTTTTCTCCCCTTTTATCGTTTGTTTTGCGAACTGTTTGCTGCTCAAAGGGGTGAGGCCTGGGTATGGTATGTACATATTGAAATTATGATGACCTCATTGCAATTTCTTCACTTGCTTTGTGAAATCTGGGCCTGTTTATTTGAACTTGAACGCTCAAAAATCTAGCTCCCTATTTGGGATTCAATAATAGAGACTACACGATTCGTTTAGCGCTGATGAACATACAAATAAGTGGCCTTGTACACCACTGCAAACAAAAATAAATACGCTATTAAATGCCAATTAAGTCAATCCAAATTGAGTAGTGTTATCTTTCTATCGAATATATTTGCTGCAACATTTCTCATGGAGTTTCCCTGATGAATTACCGCAAAGACTTGAGAATCTTAAAATCACACTGCTTGTATGTGAAGGTGCCAGCTTCAGTGTGCGATTGTTGTACACCAACAGAGATGGAGAGCAGCATGCCAACACTGCTACCAATCAAACATTGCAGAACAAGCTTTTAGGAGATTATGAATTGGCCAAACAGACTTGCGACGCATCCTGTTCATAAGGATGTGTGTGTGTGTGCAAGCGCGTGCTGCCAGATTTTTTTCCTTGTTCACCATACAGCAGTGATGCATCTGATTGTGCTCATCTCCTTGTTGGCTGTGACCATCAGTCAGAGTAAGTCGGACTTTCACATTTCTACTGCACAACCGTGCGTGAGTGTTTGTGTGCTTGTTTAATAATTTCAGTCTGTTTGAAAAACTCATTTGCAGCTTCATGCTGATTTAAGTATGAATATGAATTACAATGGCTCCTTACCGATGCTTCCAGTAATAATGTAATCTGTTAGAAACTTGAGATGATCAAAAAAGATGTGGTAATAGTAGTTTCTTTCCGTAGATGTTCTACCAATTATCGTCACGCTATTTTTATTCCAAGTTGTGACTTTTTGTATAGTTGCGTAATTTCTTGTTCGTGATGATATGAGTAGAGAAGCATCTATTGTAAACTTGAAGGACTTAGTGTACCTCAGTTGTGAGAAAGTCCTTGGTAACAAATTCGTATTCGCTTTCACTTCTTCAAGGTATTAATTTTATAAACTACTTAAGTGAAGCATGAGTGTATGCTGGAGTCTTGAGTGGGTGCTTTCTTCCCTGAAATTACAGCAAGTAACTAACTTGAGTTGTGTCTGTTCAAATTACTAACAATAATTTCATGTTGCGATAATCAAGAACAATTCCTTTGAAATATACTCACAATTCAGCATGATACTTGCTTATATGGTGTATTTGTAAAAAACTAACTTTTGGCATAATGTATATGAAACATAAATAAAAATGTTTATTCATTTGCAGGCATCGGCTTCTCTTCAACAACTGAACAGACGCAAGTGGCAACGATCACCACCGCAACAGAAACAAACAATGAAAGTTGGACCAGCCACAGCACGCTGAAGCAAACGATTACTCCTACGAGGACGTCACAAGAGTCAGAGTGGCCTCCGCAAACATCCAACAGGATACAGGAGGAGCATGACACAGCGGTTACCAGGCAGACTCCCACAGAAACAACACCTCTTCTATCGACAATCTCGATCGAGTCAACTGCCGTCACACCTCCCCAGAAATCAACCAGCCGAGGCCAGTCCGCTACACCAAGACATCGATGATACACAAATTAGGCAGCCTCAGCCGACCTTTCCCCTAAAATTGTTCTGTTCATTGTAATATACTGTGGAATATATTTGCTCATCTCTAGGCTCAGGCGCAGCTTGCAGTTGACAGCATCGATCCAGCCATTCATTTTCTATGGCGCATGTCATCCGTAAACTGAAAAAAATGACCAGTCCAAAAACCCCCAAAAAATTCTCTCTCTCTCTCTCTCGCTCTCTCTCTCTTTTATACACACACACATATATATGTATATATGATTTTTTTTTTTTTTAATGTAACCATCTCAGGTCCCCCTCAAGACTTCGATGAGGATGACCTGCCGGCCAATCCTGGCCTTGTCGCCATCATCACCATCTTCTGCATCATCCTTGCGCTTGCGCTCATCGTGGCCACTGTGAAATGTATCCAGTCACCGAGCTCAGACTTTGAGAGGCTTGAAGATGTGCCCATGGTGAGTTTGAATACAATTACAGTTTTTTGTTCCCTAAGTGCTTTACTGTTTGGTGTTGTTAACATTGACTGTCAATCAATTTGGTCTGCTGGTGAGGCTGAGCGGCTTCGAAAATGAATGGATAGTTTTAATAGATCAATTGCAACTGACTTGCAAATACTATATATATGTATATATGTGTAAATGTATGTATGAATATTTGAACTCTACTGACAACATTGTCTGTACATACAATAACATAACACCATAACGAAACTTATTTGAATTTAAAAAGCTATCAAAAGCTCTGTTTAAAGTCTCCGAACATGTTTCTTTTATAATTGTTATCCTCCGCCCTTCCCACGAAATCCTACTAAATTCTGGCCAAAACAGGTTGAGCTCAGACCACATATGCCATTGTGTTCCCACTCAGTCATGGTGTTCCCCGTGCAGAGGCCACCATGAAGCAAAGGGTGATACGTCGAGTCTGGAGCCAAATGTGGATGAATGGTGACTGTTGTAGAGTGATGAGCTTCGCAGGGGAATTGAACACTCAGCCATGGCGGGGAATGAAAGCTTGTATTCAAAACACATTGGCGTCATTTGTTCTCCTTTGCCCCTCAGTGGTTTTTTGCTTACTCTTTTACGTCAACAGATAAGCTGACTGGATTGTTGTGCTTGAAAAAGTGAGAGAGTCAGGAAAGCAAGACTGTTTGTGTTGTCGCTTAGTTTTTTTTTTTTTTTTGCTTCTTCTTTTTAGCATTGCTGCCAAATTCTTCGTACTATCATCCAGAAGTTTGAATGAGATTTTAAAGTCCTTATGTTCCGTATATGGCAAGCCCGCTCAGCACTTTGATTAGCAGGCTACTAGTGCGTGACACGTGCCTACTATTCGGGCCTTATTGTGTTACTATTGCAGCTTAGTATCTTATTTTACCCATCACCAACGATGTCAGTCAAAGCTGAGCATTATCACCTTTGCAAAGGCAAAATGGTTGATGACATTACTGAATATTGTGCAAGTGTACCTAATGAAGTGGCCGGCGTTGTTTTTTTCACATGCTGCTCATATGGGTACAAACACTGACTCTGCAAAGTCAGAAGGTGATGATTATCCGATAAGAGGCAGGCTTAATAAATGACAGCAGAAGCGACGTTGAGAGAAGCGGAGGAATGGAAAGGTTGCCTGGAAGTCGGTTAGTTGGAGGTGACTTTTTGTGTCTCGTTAGCTTCAAAACAAGCTGTCATGTTTCGTAGAAGTGTCATCATTTACATTTCCTGTTTGGTCATTGTATTGTTGCAACACGACTGATTGTGAAAAGAAGCAACTTTTAGTATTGGAATCACATGATTTCTTCCAGATAGTCAGCAGAGAAAAGATAATTCATGCACTTTTGGATTTTATGACAAAATCAAAGAACTTGTGGTACTTCAATAATTATGGTTGACACGTTTCCAAGTTGTTCAATTAGTGTCCAGTTGAAAGAGGATTGTCGGCTTTGTCGAATGACATCAAATTAATTGAATGTCGCATAAATATTAAATGCATGTAATGTAATGGATCATATTATTTGCTTTTCTTTTTATCTTCCCAGGACAAAATCAACGAAAGATCTTCATTTGCTCGCTACTCCAAACACTAACTTTGACAACTTCAAGAGAGCGGTTTCGTCAACGTCTCTGCTCCAGTCTCCACATCCATCACTTCGGAATCAGAATCGGAATCAGAATCAGAATCAGAATGCCCTTTATTATTATACTCAGTGTACAACGAGATTGAAGAGCTCCCCTCTCAAGTGCAAATATAAAGAATACAAATAAAAACAAACAAAAAGAGTGTTGCGGCAGTTCTACAAAGCAAAGGTAGTTGTGTGCGAGAGTTCATCATGGAGATGGCTCTTGGGAGGAAACTGCTTTTCAGTCTGTTAGACTTTGTTTTAATGCACCTGTTGCGCCGGCCAGAGGGCAACAGGTCGAAGAGGTGTGAGCTGGGGTGAGTATTGCCTGGTGGTGTCTATGTCCAACAGTGAGTGGAGAGGGCAGCCAATAATCCTCTGCGCTGTTTTGACTGTCCTCTGGATTCTCACTCTCTCTGCCTCAGTGCAGCCGCCGTACCAGGTAGAGACACAGTAGGTCAGCAGGCTCTCGATGGACGAGTGGGAGAAGGCCAGCAGCATCTTCCTGTCCAGGTTGAATTTAATGAGTACCCTCAGGAAGTGTAGATGCTGATGGACCTTTTCACCATCTGTGATTAAAAATTGAGCCTCCACTTCCCTTTTTCAAAAAGCCAATCAGTCAATTACTGGCACTGTAAAGAACAGCGCAATTGATGCTTGCACTATAGCACGGTTCTCAAGAATGTATTTCTGAAATGGAGTGCTGTATAACAAAGTCACAAGATGGCTGATTGAATGAATATCGAGATTAAGACTTTTTGTTAACGCAACGGGGGATTTCAAGGATATGTAAAAGAAAATGTAATAAAAGTAAGAATCTCTAATGTCAACACCACTCGGCCTCTGTCATAATACTACACTTATGCGCGGGAAAACTTTTTTTTCGTGTCTTTTTTATCATTTGCCGCAGTGATATAAGCTCCTGTTATGCCACGCAAAACTATTGTCCGCTCACACACGTTTCCTGCAGATGACTCAGCAGCATACAGCAGCTGTACACACGCTTCGATGGGGAAGGTCAGGGCCGCTGCAACATGACCCACATGATTTTGTGGTCAAAGACTTTTCTTATCGAATGTAACCTTGAAGAAATACATGACGTGAGCCACTCGTCAGCCGAATGTCTTTCCGAAACATCCTCAAAACCTTACTGTACATTTGCGCAGTCCATGACATAAATATTGTTTAGTAATCGCTTCAATCCATCCATTAGCTTGGATAACGCTTGTCCTCCGACTGTCTGTGAGCGACAGACGGGGAAAATTCAGGACTGGTCACCAGACAATCGCAAGGCCGGGCGGGGGTTAACTTGAGTAGCCACAAAAAAGAAATAAAAAAATAAAAAAATTAAAAGCATGGTAAGAACATGCAAACTATTCCCAGAAAGGCTTGAATTGAGATTTAAACTCAGGACCTCCCAACTGTGAGACAGACATGCTAACCAAGATCACACCATGCTTCCACTTTAGTAATCTCTTCAAGTAACAAAATAGGTTATGAATTTCAGCAGTAGTTGTACGAGTGATTAGCTCGTCTTCTTCAGTATTCTGTTGAGCTTGCACACTGCAAATTGGCCAGACTTGATAAAAAGTGTTGCATTAACACTAGCCAGTAATAAATTAAGCTGATACGTTGATAAAATAGGTGTGACCTAGAAATTGAAACCATGCCCTCACGTAATGACTGAAGTTGACTGGTTGGAGTCAGCATCATTTTCCTCCCCGCTTGCAAGACAGAATGAAATTTCCCTAAGGTAGGCAAAATGTCCACATGTTTTTATGTGATTTAAAAAAAAAAGCCTCAACTTGGTTTCCACTTGAATTTTCAAGTTCATATTGTTTAAAACAAATTGGCCAATAATTGTTGCATTTTATGTACACGGGTTCATTAACACGGTATTTAGCATGTTTTGGTTGAAGCAGGGATAGGCAGGTATAGGCTTTTTTTGGACAGGTTTGTAGCATACTTGACTCTGTTCAGATCAGTGAGCGTCATTTGTCAGCTGCTTAATAAAGAATAAGCACATCCTCTAAAATGTAACATATAAATAAGATGATATGATAAGCCAAGTGTCCTTTCAAGAATTTGATTGTGTAAAAGTTCACGTCTGTATTATCTATGTCTGTGGAATTGTTTCCCTCTATCCTAATCTGGAAGACAAGGTCTCACCAATTAGTATTGAGTTGTAAAAAAAAGACATCTAGGGTTTTCTCATTTGGCCGTAAAGGTATTTAGGAAATAGACAAATACCACCTGGGTGATGGAACTGAATGCCAGAATGGAATGTTTGTATTTGTGGGTACCGAAAACTAATCTGATACTTTTAGGTACCGTATTTTCCGGTCTATAAACCGCTAATTTTTTCCTAGATTTTGAACCATGCGGCTAATACAGCGATCCAGCTTTTCTGTGGATTCTTCTTTCACCAATAGGGGCGCTCTATTGTTCAGAAAATACGCTAAATAAATCTCAATTTTTTTTCTCTTGGATCTGTTCTGTTTTAATTAGCAAAGATGTTGCCGTGTTAAAAGGCACTGTTTTAACAATCTGTTTATGCACCTTTACGTGCATTCACAGTACAAAATTGTTCTGTACATGCAGAAAACAACAAATTTTTTTCAACAGAGATAACTGCGGCTTATAGCCTGGTGCGGCTTGTATGCCGGATTTTGCAAATGTTACTTTAACACCAAGTTGTGTCACACTGGTAGATATTTTGCCAAAGTTAAAATCGACAACACACACACACACACACACACCCATACACCCCCACGCACACACACACACACCGACATGCACAAGGTTGTGCAAACCTTCAAACTGAACTTTCCCTTTGCTCTCTCATCTGAAATGTTCCTTTGTTTCTTTGCTCTTTCACCTTTGATGACATAAAAAAACGCCAATCACCAGGCCCACACCCAGAGATAATAAAAAACGAGCAGTGCATTTGCTTCTTTGGCTTTTAGTAGAGATTTATCCGACGTCATTCGCATTTTTATACCACTATCATGTCAAAATCGTAGAAACCACCAATGCTATATAAAAGAGCAATATAATGGCACACACCTATGCTCAATACCTGGGGAAATTTCAAAACAATCTATCTTAGAACATGTCAAAAATATTTAAGAATTAAATAGAATTAATCATATTTACTTGAGATGCAGTTTATTAAATCTATTAATGTTTGTAGTTAGCTACAATGAAAACATTTTTGTTATATGCAGAAATAAAATGCTGTGTTCCCTGTCGCAGTTCATTGATTTTTTTTGCTATAAATGAGAGTTATAGCAATAAGATAAGAGATGTCACGAGAGCTCCTGGTGATGTAATTAAACACTTAATCAATGCAACCCACTGAGTTTTTTTCCCGTTACATGTAAAAAAAAAAAGGAATAAAAAACAAACTATTTTAGCACATCTCCACTTCAGCACTTCTATCTCATGCACTGATTTACACTTGCTAGATAATAGCCAATAAGAGTGATCCATTATCTCATTCATTCAGCTTTCAGATCAATAAGTAGTTCATATAAATAAAGTTTGGCAGAGTATCTAGTTGTCAAAGAATATTGCATTCATGCGAAAATGGCAGGGATATCACAGAGAGCAAAATTTTGTCCGAGTTGGTCCGTCTGGGTGGCAAGAGAGAGTGACCATGACCACCTCTGGCCACGACGTAGCTCCGCCCCTGCTTTGCTAGTCGAATTTAACATGTTCTGACCAAACATGCGGAGGACATAAAAATATTTATTGACATTTCGTATTAATAATTGCCCGAATAAGGGTACGCAGAAAAAACGTCATAAATAAAAGTTATAGCAATAAGATAAGAGTTGTCACGAGAGCTCCCGGTGATGTCATTAAACACTGAATCAAATTTAAAAATTAGGTGCGACAAGTCAGTTTAATATTTTTATATTACTTCGATGAGCTCTCCTCGTGCTCGGTGTCTTGTTGACGTCTTGTCATGTGATCTCTCGGTGACGTCACTGTGACGGCGCTCGGCGACGCACAGTTTGAACAGTGTGAGGAGTTTGAAGTCGGACTGTCCTTTCGAGGCGCAGCAATAAAATGCAAGAGGCGATAAGAGCAACCGTGTTGCCCGGTTTACTGGCTTGAAGGGAAGAAGAGGCGTTTAGACGTGCGGGACAAAAGACGGCGTCGACACGAGAGTCTCACCGGTGAGTTCAAGTTTGTCGTTCAAAGTTAAAAGACCAACTTACATGTAGTTCAAGGAATCTACATAATATGTATTAAAACATTTCTATGAGCAAATTTATGGCAGGTTACTTCGCAGTATTAGACATGCTTACAGACGCACTTTGAGTTGAATGCAAATTTCTCACAACTTGCACTGTATGATTCTTAACTGTCGCATGCTAGTTTGATTAGTAAATTAAATCATTGTGTAATGTCAGCATTGTTTTTAATAGTGTTGTATTTGGGTGCAATGTGGAATGTATTTCCTCCCAACTATTTATTCGTTCCCTCCTCGTCTTTTTTTAATCTCCTTCCTTCCACCATTTATCTGCTTCCTTTCTTCTTCTGCTCACCCCCCAGACAGACAGACACAGACTTGACGTGGATTATTTCTTTCCTGTATCTCAGGGGAAGAGACCGTCTCGAATGTTCATCATTACGATAAACGCTCCAAAGTCCAACACAAACTGTTGGCAAAACATTTTTCACTTCGGAACAAATGGTAATAGAGCTGACACAACTTTTGTCATCATTAAATCTGGCCAGGCAATTTGTAAAGAACATTTTAACTATATAAACTGTCATACAAGTGCGATACATGCAAATTGAGACAAGCATGCACACTCACAATGATTGGATGATAACTGATGAAAGACACATTTCCTAAGCGAATTCACAAAGCTTGCAAAATGTTCAATATGCGCACCACCTGTGGCATTTTTTTATTTTGCAGTCCTCTTTGAATTGTGTGTTGTATTCTCCAACATCTGCTTTCTAGTTAGTGGGATTTTGTTTGGGTAAATTCTTGTACACAAAGTGCCTTTTTGTTTCTAGTTAATGCCATTTGTTATCTGTTGCAAAAGTAAAACATTAAAGTTAAACATTAAACAGTTTTTTTTGCATGTTAAAATTCAAGGATATTTTGTAGAGAATTTGAATTTATTTTAATACTTTTATATACCGTATATACTCTTGGGGGGATATTCTGCTCACACTTTGTTCAGACTATGACATGTTATCAAATTGTTTGGAACTCGGTATACTTAATATTTTACAACAAGTGACTCGCACGTTGACTTGTTGCTTTGAACATGAGTCCTCTGATCATCATATTTTTGCAGTATACTTATTTTCTTCATGGATTCTGGCTCCGGCCTTCCTGTGTGGAGTTTGCATGTTCTCTCCGTGCCTGCGGGGGTTTTCTCCGGGTACTCCGGTTTCCTCCCACATCCAAAAACATGCATGGCAGGTGGATCGAACACTCTAAATTGTCCCTAGGTGTGAGTGTGAGCTTTGCGTGCCCTTCGATTGGCTGGCAACCAGTTCAGGGTGTACCCCGCCTACTGCCCGAAGTCAGGTGGGATAGGCTCCAGCATGCCCGCGACCCTTGTGAGGAGAAGCGGCTTAGATAAAGGATGGATGGATATGCTCTTTTGTGATCAAACCATATTATGAATGGTCCTTTTGGGATAAATTTCACAAAAGAAAACGCTAACGGAATTGCATCATTCGCGGCCCTTTTAAATTATCTGATTTTTAAGCAAATTTTTATATATTTTTTTAATGTGTTATTACGAGTTAAAGTTTGTTTAAAGTACGTGGGATGGTAAACTACAGGACACATCCCTCATGATAAATTTTAATTCTATTTTAGGGCATGTATTAAAATGAGAATTTTAATTGAATAAGACGAGTACAGTGGACTTTTATGTTGTGGTAAAGTTTTCCCAAAAAGCGTGAACAGTTTCAAATAAGCTTGCAGTGAAGCTGTGACAGACCCCGAAGGCTTCACAAGACTGAAGAAGGGCCTTTTCACCACACATTTCTACAACCCCTGGCAAAAAAATATGGAATCGCCGGTCTCAGAAGATGTTCATTCAGTTGGTTACATTTTACAAGAAGAGTGGGAAAAAATGATGGAATTACTCAATTCCGAGAAAAAAAACTGGAATCACCCTGTCAATGTCCATTCCCCAAACTAACACCTGCATCAGATTAGATCTGCTCATTGCATTGGAAAGCCGTTGCACCAATTGGACTGACATATATCATGTTACATGTTACTACATGAGAGATGTGAAATGAAACAACGGAGAGGATTATCCAACTTCTTAAAGAAGGTAAATCTTCATGCAAGTTTCCAAAAACTGAGTTGTTCACTGACAGCTGTGTTTAAAATCTGGATCAAGGTCAAACGTGAGAAGGTTGTGAAAGGCAAGCATACTGGTAGACCATGGAAGACATTGAAGTGTCAAGACAGAAAACTAGAGCAATACTTCTTGAAAACAGAATACGCACAGCAAAACAAACAAAGAGCAAATGGGAGCAAGCTAGAGTCAACGTCTGTGACCAAACTGTAAGAAACCGCCGAAAGGAAATGGGATTTACATACAGAACAGCTCAACGAAAGCCATCATTAACACCTGAACAGAAAAGAACCAAGGCTCCAATGTAAGGAAAAGCGATCGTAGACTGTTGATGACTGGATGGAAGTCGTCTTCAATGTTGAATGGCAAATCTGCATTTGGCAAGGTGATGATGCCGAAACTTGTTTGGTGCCGTTCCGATCAGAAGTATGAAGACTGTTGCCTGAAGAAAACATGCTTATTTCCAGAGTCATTAATGATGTTTTGTATTCTTTTATTATACCGTCGATTGAAAGGACGTCTGGGGATGAGGAAATCATTTTTCAGCCGTCAAAAACTGTGAAAACATTTCTTGAAGAAAGACTCGTAAGTTCAATGTTGCGGCTTGCAAATAGTCCAGATCTATATCCACTTGGAAAATTTTAAGTGGAAGTTGAAGAAATTGGTCCATGACAATTCTCCAAGCTGCAAAGCTGATCTGGCAAAGGAAATCTGTTATAAAAGCCAGAGGTTGTGTTTGAGGGATTATTATTATTTTTTGACTGTTCTAAACAAATAGTTGCTACTGACTGCCACATTTGATCTTTTAGTGATCCTTAAAGCCAGAAAATTGTCTTTTGAACAGATTTTTAGTTTTGTCTTTGATCTGCTTATTTTTTTCTTCCCACAAATTTAAACAATTGAACGAACATCCTCTGACTGGTGAGTCCATAATTTTTGCCAAGGCTTGTGCAACATCCCTTCTGTGTGCGTCCAATAGGTGGCATGCTGCTACTGCTGAAATAACTGATTGTCTGATCTGTAAACATTTACAGGCATGTCAAACGTTCCTTTTTTCTGCATCTGGTTCGTATACCGGCCAAACTACATAAACCTTTTCATTAACAAATCATTAATAGGAAAAATAGACTTTTTGGTCACCGTGACGGGTGACTGTCGTAAATGTCAGTAATATATTTCATGCTCGTTTTTTTCCTGTGTAATTGCTTGCTTAGAATGCCATCAGTCTTATGACATCCCGGCAGAAAAATGCCACTTGTCACAGTTATTGCATTTGCAGTGCTTTCGGTTTTGAAGTTTGACAAGATATCAGGCTGAATGGAAGTTGAAGATAATATGTCATGAGTTGCTTGGTAACAACTCAAAAAGTTGTTAAAGGGAGTTGAGTTTTCAAAGCCTGCTCAGGAAGGATAATGGCAGACCTGTTGGTACATTAACACGTTATTTTCAACATTATTTTGTTTTCCTACCGAGGAATTGAAACATTTTCCATATTGCTATGCATATGTAGTTACACATAACAATGGGCCCAAGTCAGTAAACATCCGTCTGAAAGTGGGTGATAATCATCAGTGCTACAGTATGTGTCTGTGTGCGTGTGTGTGTGCGTGTGTGTCTTAAAAGTAGGGATACCCCTTTTTTGCAGACCGATAACAGTATGAGTTTTCAACACTTGATTACTCATGCTGCCCATACCAAGTATCCAATACCGCTAGTACTTTTGATACTTCCAATTTCTATTAAACCAATGCCAAATAATTTCAAATAAAGACCTTTTGTTTATTTCTCACCAAATGCAGATCAGTCACTCTGTAATAAAGTGCAAAATAAGTCAACTGAGATTCATGATTCATTTCATGATTCATATGTATTAAATTAACAGTTGTCCTTATCGGTAATCCCCCATGCCTACAAAAAAATGTTTAAACTCAAAATAATTTATGAGCTTGTCTTTTCATTAATTTCATGTTAAATATCAATCACAATATTGAGTAAAACAAATTGTATTTCAATTTTTTTCTAAATCGTTCAAAACTGAATTGTGCCACGTCATTGAATCTTCTTGTCATTTGTCGTGCAAAGCTTCTTCCTCTTAATCTGGAAAACGACCCTTTTTATTTTGTATAGCTCTTAGTAGTAATTGTTTTGCCTTGCGTGACAGTCACGTTTTCCCCTTTGCGGATTTATAGCTTGATGACTAAACTCTTGAACGTTGCTCAGACTCTTATCAGCTTATGTTTTAACCAGAGCTACCTTCTTTGCGTCATTGTGACGATACAATCACAAGACATCTTGTTTTCACCGAAAGATGGTTCTTCTTTCTTGTTGGTTAATCATAACAGGACTTGGTTTAGCTACTACCATATTTCTTCCTAAATCTTTTTTTTTCAATTCTGTAGTCAGAAGTGCTTTCACTAAAATCATATTTTTAATTTTGAAATTGAATTATTATTGTCAATAATGCTTATTTTGCCCTCAAAAATTACAGCAGATTAGTTCTTGCTTAGGATGTCAAATTATAGTTAATTGAATTACTAAACGACTTGTTTGTGGTTGAATGTTTGCTGTGATTAATTTCTGACTGAGTATAAGAAGTTGAATTGACTTTGAAGTCGCACCAGTGATAACTCACTGAAATTGAAAGACGAATGATTAGGGAGAATGCGTGAATCGTCTGATGCATGGAAAATTTGAGGGAACATTGATCAAGGGCCCTATTTTCGGTTTGTGCATTAGTGCAGTTTTCTTGCTTTTGGTATATTCCCCGACTCGCACCGGTGGAAGAGGGCGTCTGCGCCGTTGTGGGATGGAAAAAAGCCGACTCCTGGTCAACGAAGCGGCTCCCCTCATTCCTTTTAGAATTATAGCACATAGTACTTGACATTGACTCATTGGGATTTGTGCATGAGATTGTGCGAAAGTGCATGTAAACATGTAAACTGCAAGATCTCCACTTGTCTGCACATGTTGAATGGGCTATTGGAGACCACCTTGCACCCCTGATTGAAGCTGCCCACATATCTGCTGTATTTGTCATTTGTTTTGGTTGATGACAAAATACTGGCACTGTTGTGGAAACAAATTCAGATATCTCAACGAGTTTATTAGCTGGTCTGCTTTTTAACAAACGTTACCTCGACAGGTGCTGAAATAGCTCCAGTGTGTCCACTAATTGTGTGTTTGCAGTAGTGCTGGGCGGTTATGGAAATAATAATAATCGCGATTTTGATTGTGATTGAAATTACGATTAATAAAAGGATTATTCATTGACTTCAAAACTTTGTATTGATTCAACCACTAAAACTCAACTATTCAAAAGTATAAATACTCCAACCCTAACCCTGCACATTGAACACTATTATTTTTGTCAAGTGCAAAATTACCTTGTAAAAATCATGTGATGTTCAAGCCTCTTGCATTTTCATTCTGTGACATCCACACCTTTGATGCCTTACATCTTTGCAAGCATTGAAGTCGTGAATAAACATTACCCCCTTATCTCTTTATCATGTTCATTTTTTCTTATACTATTGTTCGATCTTTATTTTCACAAATCTTGCGACTGACTGGTCTAACCTGGGAAATTGTATATCGCATATTGCGTCAGATCATATGGAAACTTGAAAAAAAGCCCTTGGAAACTCAACTTTAAATATAATTTTAAAGGACAGCAAGAAATTAAATGAGTATAAAGTAAAAAAAAATCATAAAGACTGTATTACTTGGTATTGAGTAATTTCTCAGTGTGGTTTTTCTTTTGTCTTTGTCTCAGCTGCTGCTCTGCTGCAACAACTAACACGCATCAATGTCTTGGCTTGAGGTAAGCAAGACAGACAAGACAGACATACACACACCCACACACCACGCAAACACACACACACACACCCCCACACACACACGCACACGGTGGGTAAAAATAGTAATGTCATTAATCTTTATAAAAACAGTAAACCTGTAAACTGACAAGATGTATTACTGTGTAATTACCCAGTGTTGCGTTTATATAGAGGGGGGTGGTACAGTCTTGTTCCTCCTGTCGATGACGATCTCCTTGGTTTTTGCAGTGTTCAGCTGTAGTTTGTTGTCCTCACACCAAGCCGTGAGACTCTGTATCTCCTCCCTTTAAGCTGTCTCGTCTCCTTTTGAGATTAGACCGACACCACTGTCGTATCGTCAGCATATTTGACGATGGTGTTGTTTCCGTGGGCCGGGCTGCAGTCATTGGTGTGGAAAGCGTACAAGAGAGGGCTCAGCGACATCCCTGAGGGGAACTGAAAAGCTTGTTAAAAAGCAATCAAAGGACAAGTTTGTGAAACATAATGATTAAAAATGTTAACAACCCAGCTGTTTCCTTGCATATTCACGTTATTATATTTAGTTATTTACCATTTTGTAATTACTGTACTGTTAAGGTTTTGGTCATTATTTAAACATCAATACCATCAGTGTTTTTCCAGAACATATTCTCTTTCTGTCTGCTGCTTGGTAATTCACGGTAGGTTGGTAGAGGAAGAGCGCAAATGCAGGAAATATGGTAACAGGTTCTATTCTGGGGATGAAACAAATCACACTCCTTTCACCTCTGGGTGTGATTATGCATCCAGTATAGGTGAAAGTTTTCCAGATTTGCTTCTGGCTTTGGAGACCTGCTGGGATACACGGTGACAAACATCAGACTCGCAACGTGAAGGTCATCACGGTTGCTCTTCACAACATCATGAGCAATTAATATTCACTTTCTCAATTAGGGAAATAGTAGCAGCTTTTGATTGCTTCTGATGCGTTCTTCGAACAACAGCGGGTCCTGATGAAATGCTCTCATCACTGATTACATGATGCTGCCACATACTGAGACGGTGCGTGTGTCTGTGTGTGCGCACATACGTGTGTTATTTTAAAGCCAGCATTAGGTGCCAAAATGTAGTCTGAGTAAGTTTCAAAACTGGAATTGAAGTTGAGCTGTTCCACTCTAAACTCACCCAACAATGATTGTACCAGTGTTGTAATAGATTTTTCATAATATTTATAAAGTTTTATTGATTTATTTATTTATTTTAATTCAGTTAGTTTTAATTAGTTTTTGGGGCTGGTTTGTTAGTTTGAAATGTTGGCAAAATGCTTCATTTTAGTTGTTTTATTAGATTTTGTATTAGTTTTAATAGTTGCTGTATGGAGTATTTGTGGAGTGCAACTGGAAGCAGCCACCATATCATAACCCACCGGTGAGTGAACAAAGGCTTGGTCCCAAAAATGACTTGTGAGAAGTGACATGTGGCCACTGGACAGCCACACTGCAGGCAGGTTGCTTCCTAATTTGCCGTTGTTCTGTTTCACGTCACAGTCAGTGGCTACGTTTACATGCAGTCAATATTCGGGTTAAGGTCAAAATTCCGATCATGTGGCTTGAGCTATCCCCCCAACCTTTACATAACCCGATTGAAACGGCGACGCACGGACAAAGTCATGATACAGTGATATGTCATCTCAACTTTTTCTTCCGCGTACTACAATGACCAAGATTTCTTGTGGGTGAGCATGTGCAGAGTGTCCCATTCGATTGGGGTATTCCCATTGGCGTATACACGCGCACATATTTGGGTTCGAAAAAGAGTAACCTAGGTATAGGTCACCAGGTGGAATCAGAATTTTAAAAAACTGAATAAGGTCATATTCGGTTTATTGGACGTGTTTACATGGCTTGTAAAAAGCGGAATACTGCCAATATTCGGGTTTCAAAAGGTTTATTGACTGCATGTAAATGTCGTCAACGAGTCTGTGGCAGGGGATTGAACAGGTTAACTTTTGCTCTGAACTGTTTTCAGCTCCGAGTAAACGTCACTCTTCATACCTTACACCACAGGAAAATCATTCTGGATATCAGATAATTTGGCCTTTGAAATGCTCAAATGCAGTTTGTAATACTGTTATTCACACGTGCTAAGCAATAAAGAGACCAGCGTGATAACGTTGAAGAAATGATATTGGAGCTTCCAAATCGCACACTTGACACACACGCAGTGTGTTGCCTCTGTTTCATGTCTATCACTAACTTCTTTTCATTTTTATCCGAGATGTCTAAATCCAAACTGCACTGGGGGTGCCGTTACCGGTATGTAGTTAGTTTAAAGACGTTTGTAAAAGACAACGGGCAGATTATAAATGCCAAATGTGTTCAGGAAACAGCCAGTGGCACTTTCATTTGTCTACGGAATGAGAGCACAAAAGGCTGGCATATAAAAGGCAATTTGTGAAAGCAAATTATGCTGATTGGTGGCTGGTGTCGAGATCCATATTATAAAGATCTCTCTAGTGACACAAGTGACTGCATTTGAGTGTGCGCCGCATTCAAACAACTGCTTGAATTAAATCAGAGAGAGTGGTTCTTCCCAGTGAAGATGCAGCCACCTGACTTCTTACCTTCAGTTTTATTGATCGAAACGTGCAATGTGGCTCCTTTTCTATGCGACAATACGCACTTCATCATCACTGCCCATTGAAAAGCTTGCATGGTGGCACCTCTGATGTTGAACAAAATTCAATTTGACAGCACACATTTGATTCCATCTTGAAACCATCCATCCATCCATCCATTATCTGTACCACTTCTCCTCACAAGGTTCGCGGGGGTGCTGGAGCCTATCCCAGCTATCTTCAGGCAGTAGGCAGCGGACACCCTGAATTGGTTTGCCAGCCAATCGCAACATCTTGAAACCTTAATTTTTAAACCTTTTATTACAGATGTTAATCAATGTTAAAATGAAAATAAAGTAGAACTGCATGCCATTTGAAGACACTTGTCAGACGCACATTGAGAAGGAATGCGATATATGTAACTGATATTTTTTTCAAATGTATTTTTTTTTCTCCATTTACTGCCCTTTTTTGTGGGGTTAAAAAATATTTATATATTTCCCCGCTATGCAATTCAATGGAGCTGTAGCATTTCAAGTTCTTTGCCATGTCAGTATTTTTTTTATTTTTATTTTTTGATGGCTGCGGTTTGAGGACCATCACTACAATGGCGCCTCGGCTCATGCATGAATCCCCCTTTCCCCGTTATACAAAAACTTGACTGCCGATTTTCGCATCAGTAGGTAACCGTCACAATTGCAATGTGTATGCATGTCCCCACTGATAGACTGCTGGCGTGAACGCCTCATAATGTCTCAGAAAGGTATAAGAGCGAGGGGCAAAAATAAAGTCAGAAAGCACAGCCAGCTTGTGGAAAGGTACTTCGAGCTAGGATGACCGCTTTGTCGTCGCTTGAGAGTACCTCGTTGTTGCCGCGTGGAAAAGCCTCACCACGACTGTGATATATTCCAGCCAGGTTGTAATGGTGGTGTTTGATTGACAGCTGACAGTGGAGTGCATCGTGGTTTCAATTCATTCAGCAGCGTTTCAGACGACGACGTGATTTTTATAATTTAGAAGCATCGGTTTATGAACTTACAATTTTTTCAATCATTCAAATTTGGCAGGGTTGTTAAAAACACTTCTCTATAGTGTGCCAAATTTAAAAGAAATTTTGAAACCTGAATTTGAAACCCTAACCCTACTTTGCCATGTACTACTTAATAAATAATCCTTTAATGCAGTGCTTCTCAATTATTTTATGCCACACCCTCCTCTAGGAAAAAGAAGACATTTTGCTCTAGATTCGTCTATAAAATCGTAAAGTATGCCTTTGTAGAATATTGTATCCTTATTCAGACAAAAAAAAAAAATCTAACAATTAAAAGGCAGTATACGGCAGATCAATTTACGGCAAAGAATAACTTTAAAAGCATGTTCCCTGGGGTCAAGGTTTATTGAGGAGCCATTCTTCTTCAAACATACCCATTGATTGCACCTCTTAGTTAATGAACTAAGTGCAAGAATTGAGGCTGGGCTTGAAGTAGTTGCGTGCAATACATAAAATCACTTGGGTAAAGCGAGTGAGTCATCCATCTGCATCGACACAGCAGCAGCCTCTTGATTAATACAGAAGTGTGGCGAATAAGAGCGCAATTGTCTTATTGGTTTTTCCCATGTAGAGGCCTGCTGAGCATCTTCTGTCTCATCTGATTACACACTGGCCAAACTGCTTCCATCTCAGTCGCAGCTCTTGTTTGGCGCGTGGCGGGACACCAGCCAGGTGATAACGCCACCAGCTGCTTTCTTCCTGCTGTTGCTTGCCTGGAAGACAACGTGCCATTCAACTAATAAACAACATGTTGAAGGCCCCAGGATAGGGTACATTATTCTGCATTCAAAGTTTGCACTTCAAAAATGGTCAGCCTTTGGCAAAATGGCGTCTAATAGCTAAGGAGTTAGTCATACAAATAAGGTTAAATTAATGTACCATGTGTGTACTTTTTCTGGTTCCTTCAAATGAAATAATGTTGACAAGAAAACTTGTTTTATAATTGCTTTTAACGACTGAGCCTAACAAAAAGAGGATATTGATTTTTGTGGCGTCTGTTTGCTTGGCTGCCTCTGTATCATCGTGACACTTTTAAAATAGGGTACTCTGTGTACCGTTCACGCCAACCAGAATGGATTTGTCATGTTGTCATTTGTCAAGAAGACAATGCTACTCTCTTCAAGCTGTCGTTCACCTCAGCCATCAACACAAAAAGAGGTGGACGTGCGGTTGTTCTGTGATAACTTGTGAAAAACGTGCCTCCTCTGCAATGCCTTCACACAGATATGCTAGCATGTAATTTGACCTTTAAGGGTGCATTTTGCATGCCGTTATATTCTTATCCCCTGTTTAAAAAAAAAAAAAAATAGTTGCTTAAACACAGTAATTGATTTTTTTTTTAAACTCATTTAGCACTTGTGAGAAGTTTGGCATTTATGTTGTGCAAGTCAATGTGGGGAAAAATACCCTATGACTCACAACCTTAAATAAAACACATTTCAATTTTTTTTTATTTAATTGCATTCTATATTTCAGACAGCTCACATAAAATAGCAGGAGCAAATACTATATTTTTTCATTTCATATGAAAACTGCCCATCATGCCAATAATAAAATTAGGTCAGACAAACCAATAAAAGTGAACAAAGCACACAAATCACTACTAAATTAAAACCCATAGTAATAAAAATCTATGTTCAAAATAAATGTCTTATCATGAAAATATTAATTTCCTGAAAGTAGGGAATTTATTTTTACTACCACACATGAGAAAGATTCCATTCTGTCATTTAATTCCAGTTGTTTTCATTCAGAGTGGACTGGCAACACCAGAGATCACTCGGTCTCGTTAGTGTCGCGTGTCTCTGTGTGTGAACAATGCCTTCATTTTGACAATTTGACAACTGGCCAGTTGGCCAAACATTTAATCATGGACATGCACTCATCACCTGAAGGCTGTTCAGATGTTGAGTGGTCTTGGAGTCTTTATTTGCAGCCTGCAAAATTACAAGGCAGCGAACAGACAGACGAATGTGAACACAAAACAATTAACATTGCATAGTCATCCGTTTCCCATATGTCAGCATGGCCAAATGAGAAAACCCGGAGTTGTTGTTGATTTTTTTTTTTTTTGCAACTCAATACTCAGATAAGTTGGTGAGGCCTCGTCTTCTTCTCCTCTTCCAGATTGGGAAAGAGTGTGACTATTCCACTGCCGTGGATAATGCAGACATGAACTTTTCACACAAGCACTTAACTGAAGTCGTATTCCTTCAAGAACACTTGGCTTTTCATATTATCTCATTTACATTTTGGAGAATAGAAATATTGTTTGCCAAGCAGCAGACAAATGACGCTCATTAGACTCAATGGAGTCAGATGCAGAATTCACCAGTCCCAAAAAAGTCACATGCAGCTCGTCACTTCAGCTGCATGCCTGCTCCAACCAAAACATGTTTAAAAACTGTTAATTAACACGATTGGTCGTGAAGCTCTTGTGACGTCACACGGAACACAAGAACTACTGGCCAATTGGATTTAAACAGTACGAAATAGAAAATTCAAGTTGAAACCAAGATATGAGGCAAATTTTATTTTCCTCATTTACCATAAGGTAAAAGTTTTGCCTAAGTCAGAGAAGTTTGACACCATCTTGAAAGCGAGGAGGAAAATGATACTGAAGAAAATTGTCTCAACTCTGACCCCTCAATTTCAATCATTACGGAAGGGCGTCGTTTCAATTTAATCACCACAAACCTTAGACACAAACCACTGTAATCAAGTCGTTTCGGTATCAAGTACTGCTTCAATTTCAACCGACACTCAGCAAAAAATGCATATTTAAACTAAAATAATTAAGGAATGACAAACATGGTTTAACCTTGTTCTTTGAAGGCCTATGTCCAGCTGGAACATGGAAAACTTTACCATCAACTAGCGAGGAGACTTCCGGATTTATCAGACGTCCCTTGATTTAAACTCGCCCGTGGAACCTCCTTGATGCTTGATCCTTGCACCTTAATGTACGTTTTTAAGCCGGTGAAAGAACAACTTCAGGGTCGCTTTCTTCTGACGAGCGAGTAGCTAGGAATGTTGCAATTAGAAGACTTCGTCACCCCTGCATCACTTGAGCTAAGGTGGTGAAGACAAATGGGTCACCTTGACGGTAGCCAGCAAGCACTGCAGCATCTCTCCAACCATGATTTGCCATTTTTATGTCTGTAAAATTTTTTCCCATTTACTCAGGCTAAATGTCACCGTATTTCATTTAATCTTTCGTGATCAAGGATAAATGCGAAGAATACAACGTATGGCCACAGAAGAAAGTTCATCCATTTTTTATACAGCTTATCCCTTAGAGAAGGGGTGTTGAACTCATTTTTGTGGACGGGCCAAATCTTAGTTTGGTTTCCCTCAGGGGCCGTTATGACTGTGAACCCGTATAAATGTCTGCTCACCTTACGTTACCACATACACACAACAAATTGATAGAAAGCCAGTTTTGAAATCAGAAGCCACTCAGTGTTTGTTCAACAATTCTTCAAATTATTTTAAAAGGGGAGGATTGGTAACAAATAAAATGCAATATCCCATATCTCTATGTTGTTAAAAGTAAAGAAAATGTGTAACAAACAGGAAGTTGACGCACATGATTTGCCTTATGCCGGCCACATAAAATGAGGTCGAGGGCCAGATTTGGCCCCCGGGCCTTGTGTTTCACAACTTTTGCCTTAGAGCGTAGGTGTCAAACTCCAGTCAAGGAGGGCCGTTTTCTTGCATGATTTCATTCTCTCCCGGCTGCAACACACCTGATTCAAATGAGCAGCTCATCAGCAAGCTCTGAAGAATCCTGATAAGTATCTAACTCATTTGAATGAGATGGAAAACATGCATTTTTACTGGTTCTATTAATGGACGTATTTGTGTTGGTGGAGCCAAAAAACAAATAAGACAAATTACTGTTAAATAATAAATGGCACTAGTAGAACTGTTGTGTAAAAGCCACATCACACTTGTTGTGATGTTCTGTGTATGTCATGGCTGTGATTCATTCATGAGCACAAGGCCCCATCGCTTCATCTGCTGTGATCTTGCTTAATTAATTGTATCCATATCTTGTTGATATCGTTATGATTGTGAGAAAACGCCATCATGCAACTTTATAACAGTCCAGCCGTAAGTGCAACCAAAAGTCTGTTGAGCTCTCCTATTTCTGTATTGCATTGATTTTTTTTTTATATTAGATTTAGGCTGACAAAAGAACAAATTACCTTGAGACAAATGCTCATCATTTAAAGTTGTTATTATTGTCGGAAGAATATACACTCTCCCTTGCTGTTAGGAAAGTAATCAGAATCACATCGAATCGTTTCATAGCTGTGAGCAGGTGTGATGTTTTATTGACCTTCACCCATCACTGGCAGCCTCCCTGTTTACACATTGACGATGTGGTTTCGAGGGGGAGGTCATTTTAAAGAGACAAAGCGTCCAATTATATGGTAGACAAACAGCAATTTAATCTCACTGCTGTTTGACTGAAGTGTTATATTTTGTTAGTGTGCGGTGTTGTTGATTGTAGGGATATCACCCCCGAAGCCCTTTTGTTACGTGCACATGCACAAAACAGGCCCTGAGAGAGCTGTGCCACCACTTAGCATAATGGTGAATATGGATATGTGGCGGGTGGGAGAAGAAGTTGATCCACATGCACACAGGACCAGCTGCATTGAGATATATACGGGCTCCACACATGAATTGAGTCCCGAATCTGACTGTTTTGAATGCACATTGTGTTTGTTCTTTAAATGATTCCCCACATACTGTTTGGGGAAAAAAAGACACCCTTGGATTCTATCTTTCATGGCATCAATAAATCTTTCTGAGCTACTGTCAGTCTTTACGTACAACCATCCACATTAATTTCCTCGTTCCTTGTCATTGCTCTACAGGGTCGTAGGGAGTCGCTTCCTGTGGCCCACCAAGTGGTCAGGCGACGCTACTCAGGCCCGTTGCTGCTTCCTCCACTTCGGAGGAGACACTCCTGTCAGGATCATCACTCGGACACTCGCCGCTTTTCTGCTGCACATGGGTTACCGCTGCATCGCCTCGAGGCTCTCTACTTTCGGGCATTGGAGAGTCATGATGAGCACCGGTCAGTTCCTTTTTGTATTTCAGTTACCTGCCTGTTTGGCTAATGATTGGACTTTGTGCATATGCACAAAGCCTTTGGCTCTTGAATTCATGGGTGGAGCGACGTGGTGCCCAGGTCAATTTTCTGTTATTTGTGTTAACTGCATATTTAAAAAAAAATATATGCTCTTGATTTCAATGCAACTCGAAAAGTTAAGTAAAGAACATTCCATTCTTCAATTCAACGTCAATAAAAATAATTACTTTCACGCGATAGCAAGCCAACAACATGGCTGAGAAGTCACCATTTATTTCCCCCAAATATTTGAAAAATAGTGAAAATAATTTAAAAATAAAAAATCTGCAAATATCTGAATCTGCTGGACAACTCTATACACTTTTCTTTGACGACTAAAATCTCTTGCAGTTTTCGTCAACTAGAATGTTCTGGTATTAAAACTACATTGACACTTGAATGTAGATGACAAAATAATGACAAAAAATAACTTACTTTTTAATCAAAAGACTGACTTGACCTAAATCAAATTTTGCGGTCAAAATTGACACTGATTCATAGAGTATCAGCTCTATATTTAGAAACGTATTTCCCAGAGTGAGTCCATTTGTGAGTAAATTCATGTTGTTTTCGTACTGTATTTGTTCTTTTAGTAATATTTTTGTTTGGTGGTGTGCCGTAAGATTTTTCAGTTCTTCTGATGTAAAATACACCTCTGAGATGAAGCAAATCCTTGCCTCAAGTGCATACCGCGGCACTTCCCTCCCATATGTGCATTAAACGCTCAGGAAGGGAGTTTAAAAAAAAAAAAATGACACGATTGATGGACAGATGGCGAACAGCTCGGACCCATGAGGGCGGAGAGTGGCATAAAGGCCAAGTGAGAAAGGAAGCAGGGCGATCGAGCCGCGGAGAGGAGGAGACAGAAAGCAGAGTGGTGCACAGCCAGTCTCATCATCAGTGTGGCGCGTGGACAGCAGCGCACCATGTCACACGCTCGCATCCTCTAACGTCCACTTTAAATTTGTAGTCTGCACCACTCCTGTGTACTGAAGAAATTGGCTTTCCAAAGGAGCCTAGCAAACTAGCGACCGAATACATTATAACATGGAGTGCGCGACGCTGAGCAGAGAGGGAGCCGGGCTTGCCAAACCACCCAAGCATTTGTGGCGGCAGCCCAGGACAAACATACGGATCAAACAGCGCTTCAACTCGGACACCGAGCGCTACCTGTGTCGTAACAGGACCCTGGAGAAGCTGCGACCCGTACTGAAGAAACCGCGATTGTCCTGGCCCTCCTCGCTTAAACGGTAACCAAATTCTCTTGGCAATTATACTCCAAATTCAGAACTTCCCATAAAGTGACCAGGGACACAATATTAGCTGTGTATTTTTCATTTATACCGCCAGAGAGGTTTTGATTGACTTTATTTTACTGTTCTGTGCAAATACACTGTGTAGTAGTGAGAGGATGCCACATGTACTTACCAAATATACCATAAACGCTCTCAGTATGATTCAATGCAGTTTTGCACTTCTGAAAACGACATCCATAATAATACACTAATCCTTTACATTTTAAAGTAAAACCTCCCTGACATTGTGAATGTATGTTGAGCATTAAAATTTACACAATTAAGTGTTTCCAAAATGTTCGTGTGTGTGTGTAAGAATAAAACGCTAAATCAATAGAAACTCCAATTTGGGACCTTTGTCCAACGATTTTATTGGACTTTAAACATTGAGAGGTTTTCCAATATGCTCACGTCTGAACACACGTTTGTCTTTCTTTTAGTAGTGTAACAAAAACAATTTGAATTGGAATTTTTTTTTTTTTAATTTAAAAGATGCAAGAATTCAACTGTTCTTCTTTGAAATATATGAGATATGTAATGATATGAAATATTCGTCTCTGTGAAGGAAGTTGAACATTCACAATACTGACAAATTCATTCAATTGAATGTAGAATGGCAACAAAAAAAGTCATTGCGTCATACCCATACAAATCCAACCGAATTGAATCATTCCACTCGTGCTCTGCGTGTCAAAGTGTATGGGACACAAAGAACTAGTTACCCGAAAAACCTTTTTAAGGATGAGTACAAGTACAAATAATAGAATTCCAATGATTACTTTGGTCAAAATGAATAGAAAATATTTTGATATTTTCGTGAGCTGGGTCCGCCCACAGACCATTTGTGCTTGCGTGTCATCACTAGCCCAACGGGGTCGTCTTCAGACTCTGAAGATGGCGATGACAAGCTGTAGGTAAGTAATGGTCACACTGTTTTTATTGTTTAACTTAGGGAAAAACAAAATGAATCCGAAAAAAAATCTCATCGAGAACACTTCATGGCCTGAAAAGTCAGAGATGAGGCTCGATTATGTCATATCCGCCTTCTTCCAGATTTCACTGCCGCGCTGGCCCCGCCCGGAAGATTTTCAAAGTGTGGCTAAATCCATGATAATGTGTATCAATTTGTGAAATCGTTCATTGCGACATGGATATTTTAATGTTTCATACAACAAAATCATGTCCCATACACTTTAAGCTATACATAAAAATGATATTTTAGGCATGTCTCTTGTTTATACAAATTTTGATTGGTGATAAAAGTGTGACAAAAATATCTCCCACTTTACACTTGAGCCTTTGATCCAAAGCAGAAGTATGCCTCGCTTTTTTCGTCGACACCAATTAGAGTCCTAACACCAGAATTTACAAACGATTTTATGCATTAGAGATTTTTCTCTCTAAAGAAAAGATTTTCCGAGTCACCATTGTCTTCCTATCAGCTTGCGCCATCTGGTCATTCTTCTTTGACCTTTGTCATTACTGAGTCGAAAGAACTGTCACTCCGTGGATGATTTCCCTTTGTTGGACCATTCTGTATAAGGCCGAGAACTTGTGTGTGAAAATCACAATAATTCTGCAGTTTCCCAAATAGCATTTGGCACCAACAACTATAAAACGTTCAAAGTCGTCTCACTGTGTATCTAGGCCATTCAAATCATCCAGGGTATGATCATGAATAACTAGCAAGAGAAGCAGTCAAATAGTCATCATACGTTGTAGAGCTGGTTAATAAATCAAAATTGTAACCTGATTTTAAGTTTGGATTCTCTCGATGTTTGTCTCAATGACTGTGAACCCATATAAATGTATGATGGTCTTCCATTATCACATACACACAACAAATGGATGGAAAGCCCGTTTTGAAATCAAAAGCCAGAAAGTAATTGTTTGTTGTTTCAATTTATATTAAAAGGGGAGGACTGCTAACAAATAAATGCCAATATCTAATATCTCAATGTTGTTAAAAGTGAAGCGAATGTGGTAGAAGTGGGAAGTTGACGCACATGATTTGCCCTTCGCGGACCACATAAAATGAGGTCGCGGGCCAGTTCTGGCCCCCGGGCCTTGAGTTTGACACTTGTGCTTTAAACTGTTTAAAGGAACTCACTGGTCCAAATTCATGTAGAATTTGAGGCATGCCTAAAAAGTGAAACGCATGAGTGTACGTTAGTAAAAGATGTCATTTTATTGCTGTAGTTTTTCGCGACCAGTTTAGTACCGGCGCTCGGTACTCTCTTCACTCGTCTGTATCAACTACAAGAGACCAAGCACACTTAGCAGACGAGAGATTCTCCTTAGTGGCCTTCGCTCACGACACTGTGTGTACACAAATGAGCCCCCCATTTTTTGTAAACAGGTGATGCCAAGAGATTCACCACACCTTAATTTGGTTAGTTTTTTATTACTTAAATGCCGAACAAATTCTGCACCTCTTGCTATAATGGCCATCATATAATTGTGGGAGTATGGGGGACGTTGAATAATACTTAAAAAGTTCATTCGTGTAGTCATTCAGATCCAATCAACTTCATGTCTCACTTCAGTGAGCATTTGTGCGTATGCCTGCATGTATGTGTGGTTGTGGTTATCATTTCATGTTTCTGCATGACTGAGCGTGCAGCGGACAAAGTCTACCTTTCCCATTATGACAATTGTGTTGACTTTAAGGCATGCAAATTGCTGCCGTATGTTTGGCTGGTAAGATATTTTCATTGGTATTGTAAGTGCATAATCATTGTAAAGGTACATCATTTGCATTGAAAACAATTATTTCTAAACATGAATTGAATCAATATGAATAGATGCAATTGTTAGATTTGCATCGCCTGCTTCGCTGGATGTACTCCAGATCCCTGCAGCCGTGCCTAAGAATAACAGATATAAATAATTGTGAAATAATTAAAAAAGAAAAAAATATATAATAATAATAATAATAATGATAGTAATGATGATAATAATAATAATAATAATAATAATAATAGAGATATGCTTAGTAATATTCATGTATTTAGTTAGGTTAAAAAATTGGTGGATTTTTTTTTTGAATTGTCATAGCCATACAGCATGGTAAAATCATTATTGCCAAAGCTCTCAAAGGTCAAATTTAAAAACACAAAAATGAAAAATCTCAAAAATATGATGTGCTGGTTAAGACATTTTTTTTTTCAAATCCGTGTCAAAAGTACGTTGAAGGGCACATTAAAGCCATATATGATTCAAATTTGCTGCTGACCAGCATATATAATTGATGGAAAATGTCCAACTTTTGGTTTAGCGTGTTTTATATTTCGTGCACACAAAGATGTAGTTGTGTGATTGATGGTTTAGCAACTGGGGAACGAACTGGCTTCTGCACTGCATCAGTCATGGAGACGGAGGTGCTGCTTTGCTTGTTTGTTTTCCACTGTCTTTCATTCCTCACTGCCAAGCGAGGAGGATGGCGTCCGTTGTTCTTGCTCTTGGATTTGTTGGTCTTGGAGTTTTGTGTGACACCAACATTACACGAGAAATGGGGTTGTGATTTATTTTTTTCATTGTGCAAAGTAAGGAGAAATGCAGTTTGTCTTGATTTCAAGGCGAGATTTTTCCCATTTGCATTGCTCTTGCTGACCGTCCAACTTGTGAAACACCACATTGAACTGAAACCACTTTAAAAAGATCTTCAGTCTTCAGTGTGTGATTGTTTTTACTCCTCAAATGAAAGGCTTGAATAACAGCACATTTTAATTGAGATTCTCACTTTATCACACATCCTACATCACATCACCCTGGAACAGTATTTGTGTGCAGTGGCTTTTGTTCGGCACGACAAAGGAGACAAAAGGCTTCAATTAAAATTGTGTTTGTGATTGGCTGCCACACAGTTGATGGGGTATGACAGGCGCCTTAGCTGAGCTCTTTTGATGACATTTGCTGTCAACAAGTGATGCTGCGGCTCATTTCACACACAGAGGAGCCGTTTTGTTAATCCCCTGATAGTTAATTAGATCATCGCATTAAACATTTTCCCTTGTTCGATATCTCTGTTGGTAGATACCAGTAGATGGAGGAAAAACTCACCACACTCGGTTCTTTACATTTGGCTTGCATGCAACATGCATTAACTTGTGAATGAGCTGCAGCCGTTTGATGATTTCACACTGGTGAGTAACCCCATCTACGCCCCCAAATGTAGGTCACGCCAATTAACAATTTGACAAACATTCAACAATCTCTAGCAAGTGTTTAGTGTCGTAGATGATTCACCTATTAGTCAAGATTAGTTGAAGAGAAATTATATTAAAGATTGCGATAAATTGGTTGGCATTGCACACCACACACTGAAACATAACAGGATTGCATTTTCATCAGAATGGCACGGTGGATGACTGGTTAGCTCGTCTGCCTCACAGTACAGCGGTGCGGGGTTTGATTCTGGCTACGGCCTTCCTGTGTGGAGTTTGCATGTTCTCCCCGTGCCCGTCTGGGATTTCTCCGGTTTCCTCCCACATTCCAAAAACATGTAGTATGATTGTGAATGATTGTTCGTCTTTGTGTGTCCTCCAATTGGCTGGCAACCAGTTCTGGGTGTACCCAGCCTACTGCTCGAAGATGGCTGGAATAAGCTCCAGCACTCCCGTGACCCTCGTGAGGATAAGTGGCTTGGATAATGGATGGAAGTCATTTTCACCACAGTGTCTAAAGGCAGGACTGTGATAGCTTGGATATATCAGCCAAGTGCCAGATTTTCTGGAGTATAAATTTCCCCATTCAAAAAAAATACATCATGGAGAAAAAGAAAAACATACAGTTTATGTAAGTCATACAGGGGAAATTTATTTTCCAAAAAACGAGACCAGGAACAGCAGTGCTCGCATTCTCGCCAAAGATAGCTGTTCCCTAATTGTGGGTAGAATTTGCGGTAGAATTCAGGTCCGTTATTGCGCCTTTTGGTTCCGCAAATCCTTGTTGTGGAATAAGGAAGCCGCAAGTCTAACTCAAGATACGCCATACATTAATTGCACGCACCTTCCAACCGCTGGCGGTCATGCACCAAAAATATTTGCCAACTGTCAAAAGAAAGGCAACAAGATTAGGCAATAGGGTGCCATCCAAACTCTTATTTTAATATTTGCAAGTCACACCTGAGTATACGTTGCATAAAAAAATAGCATTTTATGGTCCGAAAAATCCGGTAAATATCATGACATTTAGAATGTGTGCAATTTAAAGAATAGGAACGTGCCACAGCCAATTATTGCTTGTTTAAATGATCCAACTTCAAAAACTCAACTTTGGCAAAATGGACGTTATTTCAAATGCTGCTCATTTTCTTCCCGTTCCTCTCATACGTTCCACTGTAACATACAAGAGACAATTATCTGTTGACCAATCAGGAGATAGCAGTGTGTTTAACGCCATGCACAATGAATATATTTAAACACGTATGATTTATCTGAATTCATCAGCCTCTGCAGGGTTAAAAGTGCAACATAAACACCCGTTGTGCCACTTTGGCGGCGAGCTTCTTCCATTAGTCTGACTGTCGGCTTGTTGCTGTAAATGTGTAGCTGGAACTATAACAATGCTTGTATTCCTGGAATTTTTTTTTCACTCCCACCTATATCATGCATGAGTCAGATCTGTCTCATCAGTAAAACATCCTCATTATTGTGAAGATGAAGGGGGGGGTTCAAACAAAATCCTGTAATTCAGTAAAATATTGTTTGCATGCTGGCAGCATGTTGACAAAAATCTGTAAAACCAAATATTTTGTGTCGTTCATTCAATGTGAAAGCATCAAAAAGGAATGAGTGGAAGCTGTCTGAGACTTAGCTGTGTAAATGTTTATCCAACGACCCCAAAAAATTCAATGACCATCTGCCATATACTGGACCCCGCTTATGGTGCATCGTCATTAATGCGCTGCTTCTTGTTGTAGACATTTTTCACACTATATCGCTCAGCTCGTTATTCTGACTTTGGTTGACATTTAAGACACCTCCAATATAGACATAATCACATAGTCGCTTGTGAAATATTTATGTAAAAGGAAAGGCAGCTTGGAGTCCTTGAATGCAGTCTGAAGAATATCACATTTCCAAATGCTTTTTTTTCTCGACTTGAAAGAAAAACTATGTTGACACTTGACAGACAGTGTTTCTTAAGCGTGACACAATATACAAACGGGCTCACAGTCTCAACTCTGATTGACAAATGATGAATCCAGGGTGTCCCCACTTATGCAAAGTCTGCTTGGAAGACTACAGCATCCTAAGCATGATAAATGTTTTTTTCTCTTTGCACCATGGTCCAATACGACCATTCATTTATTCACTCCTTGGGAACAACACAAAAAAAAAGATGGCTAATTTGTTCAATTATTTTGCCTATTTATTAGTATGCAACGTTATTATGCTCTTCCTATTTTATCATTCTATACATTATCCAAACATTGCCACCTATTCATCTTAAAACGACTTGAATGGTTAATTGTGGAAGTTTCCCTCTTTCTATTTCAAGATAAATCGCCATGAAACTATTTACTTATACTGATTTGCAAAATTGAATATACTTAATATTCAGGAAAGGCCAAACATTAACCATTGATAGCTTCATGAAAAAATAAAAAAAGCTCTCTCACTCTGCCTGAAAGTGGTGAGTTAACATTGTTTACGCATTTCCAAGGCACACCATTCACCCATAGCGGAAAGCATTTAGCCGTTTCTAGGAAACCACTGTGTGCTTGCTTGATCAAACCATTTATTCAATTTACTTTGGATGCGGCGTTTGATGCCCATTTGCGCTTCCGTAAAACCCTCTGTCAATGTCGTTCTCCCTGAAAAAGGAAAATGAATATGAATCTCAGATGCAGTGTGGGTGTTGATATTAATCACACAAACGTGAAGAATGTAACAAGGCAAATTTGTATAGAACTCATCATTTCTACACTCTGTGTAGACCACTGTATGACTACATTTTAAACCAAACTCAAAGACACATCATGTCAAATTTGACTTTCGTTGCTTTTTAAAGAATTAAAAACTGAGCTGCGAATTTCTTCACAAAAACTATTGGCAAAAACTGCTCTCTCTGCTGATGATGATTTTATCGTACGGCCACAGTGAGCTCTAACACGAAAATCCTCGAACAAATATCAGCAAGCCCGTCCGTGCTAGGTGGGGTTTGTTCAGTGATGCTCCGTGTATTGCTGGGAAGAAAGCAATCACAACTGCAAATAGAGATTCTGAGCCATCCGTCAGCAGCCGTTCTCTTGCTGGCTGATTGATCACTTCTGGAGATCTCGTACTGTCACACAATATGGCCCTTCTTGGTGATATGCATGTATATAGTGAGACCCAGTTCACTCAAGTTAAAACAGGTCGCTTATGTCAAACCCATTACTCAATGTTTTTCGTAAGTGGGATTGACATTTTTAATGTTGTCAGTTTCATTCATCCGACTGGATTTGAAAGTGATTAGGTGGGAGGGAAATTGAGCCATCTTATTATGGTGGTGGGAATACTCAACCTCAGTCGAGACTTTCCATAGTGCATTAAATCGACCATAGACGAGAGGAAGCTCCTTCTCTGAAATGATCACCAAAAAATACAATTTAGGTTGAGAGTTAACATGACAAATAAGGACAAAGAGAAGACATTCTATTGGCATTGTATTACGTTGACATAATGGATCGTATTCATCAGATCGCTGCGGGTCTTGGTGTCAATCAGTCAAACATATGGACAAAATAGATTACAGCTTCCATTTATGGCACAGAGGCCATTTTCCAGAACAGTATAACTGTCAACGCTTTCCTGCCATCATGAAGCTTTATTATACGATGATTATTTACAACATGTGACTCATGGCCGGAAACAAACCAGAGCATGTTAGTATAAGGTTTATTAGTTTCCATCCTCTCATTTTTTTAACTAAGGTGGTATATTCATTTGCTTACTTGTTTAGCTTTTACAAATGTCTCGAATATTTGTTTGAGTAGACTTAAAATTACCCGAGGAGGGTATTTTAAGAAATCTTGCTGGTCTGTCATTCATCATTTCATCATCCGTCAGCAGGCTGGCTGCCCGTCCATTATTTATCAGTCCTTCATTTTTTTTTCAAGCTGAACCAACCTGTAATCGTCAGTTAGTCTGTCCGCAAGTCCCTCCATCAAATACTTCGAAAGTCTATTCTATTGAACTGGTGCCTGCCTGCAGCTGTTTTAACTCGTAGATCGGCAAAATGTTTTCATTTAAAATTTACAATCGGTTATCTTAACCAGAATCCAGCTCTGCATTGTGGCCAAAGGGAAATAAAATCCAAACCAAGTAGCACACTTCAACTATTGAAATAACGTCTTCTGATTTAGCCTCTTTAGCCAATCACAGCCGGCCATCACATTACCTGCAGAGATCTTCTTGAAATCAGATGCACTCAACTCTGAAAAACATTAAAAATTGCTCTGGATAGCTACTAATCAAACTTTACAGAAAATTCTCTGAATTTAATTCACTTTACAGGGTCTTTAAGGCTAACAGAAAATACAAAACCATCTTATACCCACTTAGCACCTGCAATATTTGGGAATATAGTCAGAGTCCACATTGCACCAAGAAAGATCAAACCTGGAAATGACACCATTTTAAACTTTTAGGGGATTGCCGATTACTGATGGGAATAAAAATGAGCCTTCCCCTCAAATGCTGTGTGACCTTTCGCCATACAACCAGCCTCATTGTAAATGTCAGTCTCCATCTTGAAACGGAGCAGATGTGTGACCTATAGTTGAATTATCAACGATCTTCACCCTTGGGATGATGAAAAGACTCGGTTAGAATATACAGTATACGATAATTGAGTCGTTGTATAATATTTAGGTTTTACGTTTGTTTTCCTTCAATTATCCTCTTTACCACCTGAACTAATTATTACTCAATGCCCATTTTGGTAGAAAAACGATATGCACTTATTTGAAAATATTAGGATTACAGCATCTCTGTCTCATTTCTCCATCAACCTGAACTCATTTCAATACCTATTTTCTGTCAGAGTTGTTTGTTATTATTGAATTATGTGTGCGTCATTGTTTATTTCTAAAAGTCTGATATTCAGAGATGCGAGGAAACCAGAGTTGCTTGGAAAAAACCTACACAAGCTTGGGATAAACATACAAAGTCCACATAGGCGGGCCTGGGGCAAGATTTGAACCCAGAACCTCGTGACTGTGTGGCAGTTGTGACAACCACTGCATGCTTTGCTGCATAAAAAAAAGAAAATAATGAGTAGGGTTCTTTAAATGAGATTGTGTGTAGGAAAAACAAAACAAATAAAAAGCCACATCATACAAAGAAAATGCCAACATACATGAGTTAAACCTTGTGAGTAATGGAGAAAGAACTCGACGACTTCTGCAATGTCATTGAAGGGGATGATAGCAAGAGGTTCGTTCCGAGATCTCATCTCTCACTGACTCGAATGTCTCCAGATTCACTAGCCGTGTTTTGTGATGACTTAAATAGTCCTACTGGCATTCTTGGCACGGATGCAGCTCTCCCAGCAGGCATTGTAAATGCAACTTGCTACAGCAGACTGATAAAAGCTCTCCAACATCATTTTGCAAACACTGAAAGATGTGTAAGACCCTCCTCCACAATCTCAAGTTTTTGTTCCAGATATTTTAAGATTTGGAAAGTGTTAATAGCAGCTAAATAAAACATACAAAAAAAATGTCCAGAGAGGAAATTCAGGTGTTGCAGAAACACAGCACAAAACATATTGCATATTATTCAAAAATAAAAATAACAGTTAAGAAATAGACTAAATATGTTCAGTAAGGAACTATAAACAAGGTGAGTGAAGAGGAAGATATTTACTTGGGTGGACGGGAAGGTTACAAGAACACTGCTCAGCTTTAATAACTCATTCTGGTGTTATTTTTCTCACCATCTGGTGTTAAAATAAATGCCATCTCCACCTTTAGTGAATAAAAAATAGTTTAACAATGTAGAAAATCGTGCTACGATAGCTTTCACTGCTAAAATTATTCAGTTCTTCAGAATAATACAATAGCGACTGTGATCAGTAAGGAATGTTTTTGTGTGCCATTTTAAATACAAAACAAAAAATGTTCTCCTGGGTCTTGAATCGCTCTAAATCTTTCTATTTTTATCACAACAAAGACTGCCTATAGGAATGACTGACAGAATATTTAATTATATTTCAGCAGCTGCTTTAATTATTATTTTTTTATTCATTGATTGTTCAAAACCAAAAGGATAGTTATGCAAAATTGTACGATTATACCAAAACGCACCACTGGGTGTCACTCATGAGTAGGACCCCAAAAGACATGTTACAGATGAACAATCGAGTCATTAGTTATGTAATGGCATTTTTCAGCAGTTTAAACTGAAGAAAAATATTGCTTACTTCTCACGTGGCTATATGCCTTTGTAGTGTAGCTGATCCTCTTGTGTAAGCAAAACAAAATTTTGTTGTGAGGCATGTCATTTCAGAACAAATAGTTCAGAAAATTAATTTTGTCTGGATTAATGCTGTGTATGCTTTTCAAATGTTTTTGTTCTGTCTTAATATTTGGCTTTATTCTTGGGTGTGACGAGCTAAAGCTGTGGATATCCTTATACAATCCAATACAATACACCTTTATTTATCCCTGTCTCTTTAATAATCCTGCAGTGAATCACTAATTGCAACATATTTAAACATCAAACATCGGCCACAAATAATTGGCCAATTGGCTGATGTTTTCCGATTTGTTTTTGCCTTCATGTACGCTCACCAGTAGTTGTACACAAATAACACTGGTCTCATTATGTCTAATAAGCTTGTATCCTTAAATATATACAGTATAATGAAATTTCTTGACATTTTATAGAGCTGTCATGAAGAAAAAAAGAGTTAAAAAATAAAAACAAAGCAAATGTTAATTTTTACCAACAATGCTTATGTGATCAAAGCAAATAGTGGAACTTGGTGTCAAAGAAAATCTATTTTACGCGCAACTTAACGTCACAGTTGGTTTAAAAAATAGTGAATTAAAAACAGGCAGTACAATATAGATCAAACATGAACATGTTAAATATGACACTCAATTTGCTACCCGTATCAAAGACACACATAGGAAAACATTTAATACCCTAATAACTTCATTAAGCAAATGCATTCTGGGAACTGAAAAGGACAAGTTATTTTTTTTTTTAACAATTTAAAGTTGACCCCCGCGACTCGTGGAGGACAGGCACCAGGCTGCCCTGTGAATAGCAAAAATCTGTGTCTAATTGCCGGCCGTTGAAAAAAAGATGTATTAGAAAGATTATCTTTTTTAAATGAATCAGCTGGTTAAAAGATAATCAGTGCCAGAAATCAGCCTGGGCATCAGCCTGCACAAAATCAATTTCATTCGGGCCCTAGTTCATATCTAGAACCATCATCAGTAATTTGAATGGCCATGTCTAAACATACAACTGCATTTTGTAAGATTATTTTTTAAAAACCAAAAGTTATGTAACCAAGTTATAAAATATGTTTTTCCAACAACAATAACAAGTACAAATAGCAGATCCTTAATGACCAGGTTGGCCTGCCATATGGAACCTTTCTCCAGCCATCCATGAATTCCTTCCATCTGTTTTCTTCTGCTTGTATCAGTGGCAGGTGCCACCTTCTAATTTGGTATACCTAAACTACTCTTTGACTGATCTTCTACTCTAGTTCCACCGGCGGAAACTGATACGTTCCTAGACCAGCTGTGCCTCGTATCCACCAGCTGGTCCACTTTCGTTTTGGTTTGTTGTGCTTCTCAGACAGTTAATTTTCTTTTCCTGAAGTAGAACTTTGCGGTAAAAGCTTTGGCAACCGGCATAGGAACTGCTTGGCTGCATGTTTTGCTTTGCTTGCTTTTGTTTGATGCATTCAGACTTGAAGTCCAAGGCCTTTCAGGTGTTTTGACACCGATTTTCTGATGTGTTCGATGATGAATTTGCACCTCTTTGTGATCGCTTTTTTTTGTGTGTGTGTGTGTCTGGTGCGGTGGTGGGAGGACGAATGTTATGTGACTCACTCCAATATATAGTTCCATTCCCTGCATTAGTCACAAACATGGGATTCAGTGCTTGTGTGTTCTCCCTCAAAATTTATTGTCATTATTTTCACCCCCTTTAGTCAAAGCTATTTGTCACTTTCAGGCACACTGTGCGTGATTAAGACCATTTCTAAAATGAGTGGCTCCAATGTTACTGTATCAGCCTGTTGTGTGTGCGTGTGTGTGTCGGGGCTTACCATCTACTGGTCACATTTCGTGTTTCTGTTTGTAAGCTCATGCTCTGACCACGTAAAAGGAATTATACACGTATTTGAACATTTTTATATACACCCCCGTGTATTCCGGACTATAAGGCGCACCTGTATATAGGTTGTAGTTTTTCGATGTTAAAAAAAATTTTGTTGTTTACTGCAAGTACAGAATGATTTTGTACTGTGAATGCACATAAAGGTACATAAACAGATTGTTAAAACAGTGCCTTTTAATACGGCAACAACTTTGCTAATTAACGTTCTATATTAACAGCATTAACATTTCCGTTGTAGTGATGTGGGTCGTTGAGTTTTCCCATGAGATAGGAGCACCGGTTGAGATGACAATGTCAGGCTTCTTGGTGTCTTTTATCTAAAGATGACTCTGTTTTTAGAAAGCAGGGGGGGGCCCCACTGACCATCACATTGAAAACGTCTATCTCAACTGCTGCCTGTTGACACAAAACAGCTCCTGTTTTTTGTCCACTGTCTGACACGTTGGTGAAGAAAACCGATGTGAACTGGTGCTGCCAGTTTACTTCTGCAGGAAGTGGTACCTGTGGCACGAGTCTCTAAAATTGAGTCTTGTCCATATTTAGGCAGGGCTCAGTGCCTTGTAAACAGAGATAGCAGCATGAGGAGGGATTTGTCTGCTCTCTTCTCCCCCTTCCATTTCTGTGTCCCATAGTAGAGCGTGGATGCATGAAGGGGATCATTATTAGTTCAGCGTGAGTTACATTTTACTGATGGACTACCTGATCTGCATGTTAACATGAGAAAAGTTGTACAAGAGCTCATTGTGAGCGATTGAAGTCTCCCGCAACGAGATGAGTGAGGCCCTCCGGGTTAGCTATGGAGAGACGGGCTCCTTGTCACTCAGCAACATTCAGTCGGGCAAACCGAAGCCACATTCAACATCTGCCTCGCCTTGCGGATCGCCAAGGTTGTCTCCCTGTGACTCTCCTCTGCTATACCGCAAGCTCCTGGTGAACCGCAGCCTTGCCTTGCAAAGACGCTTTACATTGGCACACGCTCCCAGGTATTGTCAGAAAAAACACGTTATATCCTGTTGTATCAAATATCACAATCACATGACTCTCTTTGCTTTGTACGGAAAAAAATCCCAATTGTTTAAAAAGGAGCTATTGTCTGAGGATTGTTGCATTGTGCTCGTGTGTCATCTTAGTAGGCCTTGGTGTTTTTTAGATAAAGGGAAGGTCGCTTCATCTGGTATGAAAAAAGTTGCACTATCTTTCAAAGTTAGATTTTTAGCTCTCTCACAAAGTTGGTATTAAATAAGTCTTAATGTGGCGAGAATGTTTTCTATCCCTTCTGGTCAGCGAACTTGCAAAAATCAATAATTAATTGATTACTAAAATAGTTGTCGATTTATTTGATAATAGATTTGTTGTAGATTAAGTAATGGATTTTTACACCATCTGTATAATGTTTCTAAAGATAATTTTAAGTTGGGGCAACTAAATATATTTGTCTGGCTTGCTTTGCTATGTAGGTATAGTAAAAAAAAAATCTGGATTACCTTTGCTCTCACCTTGATTTGCTGTTGTTGATAAAACATGATTGATAAATTATCTATGTAGTTGGTTAACCCATTGTGATTTATTTTTCATTGGAGCTGAGGAAAGATGCTTTCAGAAAATCCTTGTCTTGTACACATCATATTGACGCGGATTGTTTTGCCGACACGGTTACACTGCAGACTGAGCTGCTGGGATTGTGGAACAAAAATAAACTTGACTTTGCTGGCCCGGTCTTAAATATTACAGCCTGTTATAATTCATCCTCAGCTTCTTAACTTGCTTTTACTCCATTAATCTGTCGAATGCATGTGACTTGATTGTGCTGTTTCTTCATGACTGGACTTTGGACTCATTTTTTTTTCCAACAACCTGTTTTGCTAAAGTTTGAAAGGTCTGTTTTAAATGTCCTGCAAGCTTTCTGCAGCTGCCAACTTGCAGATTTTCATTGTCAACATATACTGTCGAAAATGGGCCGGCAATTATTTTCCTTATTGTTCGTCAGTGCAAGAACCCTTTTGATTTTGATGTTCTCACTTATGCTGTATGCTTTGGGTGTTACCTCACCACCAAGTCAGCAGTCTGTTGGCTGTACCACCATCCATGTGTCACCTCGTTCGCTGCTCTAGCTTTGACTGATCATGATCTGTGTGAATTGTTAATGAGTTGCGAAGATGTCAAGTGTGTCTTTGTACTCCACTTCTGTTGTTGTCTCTCGCGCACAATAGTAGAATTTTCCTTGGCTATTTATTAGGGCTGCATCTAATCTGTTGATTATTTTTTGTCAATTATTTGTCGATCGACGGATTGGATGAAAAAAAAAAAATACTCAAGTTAATAACGTTAAACGAATGATGATTCAGTTCCTGGTTTGGTTGGTAAAAAAACGAACGGCACATTGGATCAGGTTTCTGAAGGGTCTGGGTGTAGCAGCACGTTCGGAGCGTATTTTGGAACTTACCTATGATGATAGAACAGAGATTTGGGAGGCGGCAAACTTTCGGGCGTGCTCGGAATTGCACTCCACGTGTGCTTTGCTTCAGAAACTCAGAGCGTTGTTTCGATGCGCTGTTCGGTTTAATCGAAGTGGCGAGCACAAGCTGCTGATTGGTTTACGACAGGCTGCGTTCAGAAGTTATTCAGCGAGGAACTCAGACTTATTTGGACAATATTTGGTTTTGCATGTTGAGTTCCCAACTCTCACAGTATCGTAAAATGAATTACATTGACTTTAAGCTGGCACACCTTAACATATTGCAAAATAAACACAAAATTATGATGGTGATCTAAGACTTACATTTTGTCTGTGTCTTGTACGTCTATTAAAGTGCACCAAAACTATTCTCAAGATGACTTAGTTGCAAATTCATTTGCTGGGTCATGATATTTCGTGGTACACTTAAATATTTAGGGTAAATGTGTTGTGATGTTTCATTTTATAGAACAGCTTCTGTCGTAAATCCTTGTCCTTGTCATTTCGTCTCACACAATATCGATCAAAACCTGCAGTAGCATTTCACTTCAGTTTGGCCTTCCTTCTCATTGCATGTCTCAACAAGAACTGAGCTGATCCAGCTCTCTGCTACTCACTACCTGACATAAAAACACCCTCCGGATGTACAGCTGAGTTGAATCTGCCTGTGCCAAGGTGAAACACCCTGAAAGTTGCTGCGTTACTCTAAAAACGCTGGCGTGTTCTAAGTCTTCAAATGTTCACCACTCTCATAGTGTCTAGGTCAGTGTTTTGGCATTTTAGTCATCGCAAAGTGCAGCTTAAAGGATAATCCCCTGTAACTTGATGCCAAGTCATTGAGGGTTGGCCGTGGGACTGGATACCCTGTAAATATCCAGACTCATCGACAGCCACCGATGACGCCGTGGGCAGCCGGCCACAGCAAGCTGAGGGGACTGTCCGAGCACATTGCTGGACAAAGACTTTGGCTAACGCGTGTGGACGTTAGCTTGCAAGAGCAACTGATTCCTCTTTCGCAAGAGACTTAGAAAGCAATTGCATGACAAAGCAATTTTTTTTATTTTTTTATTTTTGGCTCTGTTTTTCTTTTTTTTTTTTGGTAACCACACTATACTTGCTACAACATTGGCTGCGAAACATGAACTCACTAGCTTTGAGTGAAGGTGAGAAAAATCCTTCACTTCGACTCAATTCTTTGTGACTTCCTTTTGGAACGACAAATTGACATTCACACTGCAGCCCGTCTTGTCTTGGCTTGTCTCACTGGATCATCTGTTAAGCATTCTTCAGCAATTTTTTTTCCCCCCCTTGCTTCCCGAGGCTCTGAGGATTAATCAAAGCTTGCATCTGCTTGCATTACTTTTGTTTTTTGTTTTTTTATCTCTCACCTGTTTGGGTTGGTGGACGAAAAAAAAAAAAAAAAAAAACCTCATGGAAGTCAGTCCACACCCATCCGCTGGTTCATCAATGAAAATAACAACTCGAGTAGAAGAATTTTCACAAGAGGCTTGGTTCAGATGTACATCTTACGATTATTGAGAATGATTTAAGGGTTGAGTGGGACGATGAACAAAGACACTCGATTGTCAAGGAAAGGGTTGCCAGCAGGTTTTGGACATGGTCGACGGCATTCGTGCCTGGGGTAGGTTTTCTGTTTCTGTTTTGTTGGCTTATCCCTAGGGAGTGTTTGCTTAGCAAGATGATTCACTGATTGATCGTACAACACAAGTGCAACGATGTTCGGTAGCTATTTTAGAATGCCAGTTGTGAATCTTGTGAATGAGGTCATTGTCTTTCAGCAAACAACAGCACATGGAATCCCCAATTCTTCACTTTTTTTTTTTAAAATTAGTCAGATTTAATTTAGCGTTCTCGTTTTGTCCCTTCATTTGAAAAACAATTGTCTAAAAAAAATAACCCAATATGAGTCAAAAAGAGGCCGACACAACATATTATGTTCAACCCAACTGTTTTAGTGTTGTTGAAATTTCCACATGGGAGTTAACAGGAACATAACTCACATTCCTTCAGAAGGAAGGTTGAAGTAGTGTGTCGTCAAACTGAAGTATTCTAATTGGCGGGTGTGGCAAATGTTTGCCTCGGGGACTTTCATATTGCTCTCAGCTTTATGGATTTTGTTACGTTTTGAAAATAAAGTCCAAACATATTACGTCGTACGGTTTAATACGGCGGGTGAGTTGCAATAGTTCCCGAGATGTATTATGTTGTCTTATCACTGTTTGAGCACGTTACAGTAAGAGAGTTCCTGTTTTGCGGTCTCGTTTTGACAAATGTGGTGTCGTGAAATATACTCTAAATTGTTACTGCCTAAACTAATTAAACTGACATAAGTGTTCCACCATGTGGAAATATTTGCTCTCAAGCATTTTAAACAAATGAATACAAAGAACAGTTTACTTTGCAAGACTGTCGGAGTTGTCGCCAAAGCATTTTCCTGAAAGGAGAGTGTGTACACGAGTTTAAGATTGTAACCATGTCGCGAGTCACTCTGTTAGGTACGTTTTATTAGACGCTGTACGGAGAATTATTGATGAATGGTGACTGTGCTTCACTGCTCATGTCACAAAGTGGAAGGGGCATGTGCAGTATGCTGCTGAAAATAAAGTGCATGCACTATTCTGTACGTCTCCATAGCCAGTGTTTACATGTGTTCGAGGGTGTATTGGGAGTATTGTGCCGGTTTCTATTCCCAGTCAGGCCGGGCTGGGATTCTTGGACTTTCCGCTCGACTGCTCGGTCAGCCGCCGCACACGACCAAGTTTGACCACAAACACATGCCACAAGTAATGGCTGCCTGCCAATCATTACATAAGTTGTATACTATGGCAGTGGTCCCCAACCACCGGCCCGCGGCCTGGTTCAAAGCTCAGATGAAAGAAAAAAAACAACGTGCGTTACTTCTGGTTTATTTATTATTCAAGGGTGAAAAATATTTTTCTTGTTCTCCCGATTCCGTCGGACTCCTGACTCGGAGTGGGACCATTCACATACCTCCCGATTCGATTCAAGTCACAACACTAGTGTTGCGGTTAGATTGAAATCACAATTATTGATTCTAATGCAATTTGCGATTCAATATCACAGTAATTGCTATTTTTCTCAAACAATACTCTGTTTTCTCAAATAACATTTTAAAACACTTCTAAACAATATCAACCGTAAATAATTCATAAGTTGAATCGTGTACTTCAATCAATGCAGCCAGATGAAAGTCAGTCTTTCTGACATTTATTTTCAGCCAAATGCCAGTGGTATAATATTACAACATGATGCGTGGCTCAGGCATTGGATTATTCAGATGATGTAGTGACACTCTGCTGAATGCTTAAGATGGTGTCTGGACTAGATGTGGCTGCATATAGTGTGAAATGTTTCTTAATAAAACATTTCCATAGTTTCCCTCCAACCCGCAAAGCGGTCTGATTCCCAAAGCAACGGAACATTGACCTTACGGCTTCGACAGGCACGCAGGACACCAAAGGATGATCCTCACAAAATTGGCAGTAAATGTACTTTATTTATTTTTTTAAATGATTATTATTTAGTAACTCAAAACATACAAACAGGGGTGACAAACATGGCGTCAAAGAAATATATTACAAAAATATATTATAACGTATGACGAGATCAGCGGGCGGCCAGGCCACCGAAGGACCCCAAACGCATCGAGCAACCCGACCACATCTAGGACTGACACCGGCTTACTCACTACAACAAATTGTCTCTGCCCTGCCATCTGCTGGAGGAAAGAGATTGCCTCACTTTTGATTTCTGAAAAATCATGAATATTTTGACATTGATTTCTTGCATTTTAGTGTATAAAATCTTGATTACTGAGTGAATCGATTTTTTATTTATTTTTTTCACCCCTACTTAATTGTCTCGCACCCCTACTCTTGATACGTCAAGATGCTAATTGTCTTGGTCGTGTTACGCTAATATTGAACCCACAAGCTAGCAAAATGTGTAAAAAAAACAGACCACGTACAAAACCCGCTCTGCCCTATAAACAGCCAGCCACCCCTCCGCAAAAATTAGCGACTTGTATGAACCGGTCCGTCAAAATATAACAGTTTGATGTCCGCAGTGCACGCATACACATCCATATTTGTAGGTGAAATACATGTGTAACTTATCAAAATAAAAATTAGCAAGTGGACTTTTGGAGGCGGCACGGTGGACGACTGGTTAGCACGATGGCCTCACAGTGCGGAGGTCGCATGTTGGATTCTGGCTTTTGCATGTTCTCCCCGCGCGTGCGTGGGTTTTTTCCGGGTACTCCACGTTCCAAAAACATGCATGGCAGCTTGAACACTCTAAATTGCCCCTAGATATGAGTATGTGAGCGGATGGTTGTTTTTCTATGTGTGCCCTGTGATTGGCTGGCAACCAGTTCAGGGTGTACCCCACGGATTACCGGAAGATAGCTGGGATAGGCTCCAGGACCGCCGCAACCCTTGTGAGGAGAAGCGGCACTGATAAAGGATGGTTGGAGTTTAAGGATAGTCCATCCAACTCAGAGGCACTGTCTAGAATTGTCCTTAGGCGTAAGTTTGAATGTTTATTTACCTATACGTGCACTGCCATTGCCTGGCAACCAGTCCAGGGTGTACATACTGCAAGCACCTCTTTTTTTTTTTTTTTTTTTTTTACAATTACCAACTTTTTCTGAGGGTGTGAAGCCCAAGCAATTTCAAGTTAAAATTTATAATCCTGTGAAAGTGAACCCTCTCTTGAGACTCTGATCCAGCAGCTGTAGAAAGAGTGGTAAAGGGGGGAAACAATAATACAACAGGTCCCCAAAATAAACCCTCAATGCCTGGAATAGTTCCTCAGCCCCGCCGCCCTGGCTGCTCATTACACGTGAATGTGACCACGTGTTTCTTGTTTCTCATACATACACACACAGTTGAAATCTGTGAAATAGCATGCATGCTGACGTGAGTATCGCTCATCAAGTGGAAGTGCAGGTTAGAATGCGACGTCTCTCACGAATCAAAACTATCTTTGTTTGCATGTCAGTAGAATGTCTAAAGTTTCGATCGCTAATCTTGGTTTAGAGCGACATCTGCTGGCGAGTCACTTCGCTCTTCTTGCAAGTATAACAGGCAACCCTTGACCTGCAGGAGTTTGTTTTAAGGGAGGTATGTGATCATGGCTGAATCCTCATTTGCGGAGGAATAAATAACGAAAGCAGCAGCTTGACTACATTCAAACTGAAGGTTGACTTCAAAGAAATGGATTGGAATTCATACTCGCGTGTGATGCTTATTTCCACAAAGCCAAAATAATGCCCTCGTCTTCTGCAAAGTTTTCTGTGCACCCGTGGAGAGCATGATGCAGATGAATCGAAATTCATTGTATTAATATTTGTTCACATGTTATTTTCTTCATTTTCATTGACAAATGTGTCTTACCTTGCTCATGCAATGACAGATACTTAAAACACATTGGCCAGCCACAATATTATGCGAACTTGCACAAAATGATTATATGTGCTGCACGAGATGTATCAAATATGCTGCCGTTAAGATAATAATGCTCAGTTTTTAAATCGGTATGAATGTAAAACAATGTTTATTATTGTGGTTGTAGATTTCCGCATTTGTAGAACTGCACTGTGTCTCAATAACGTCCTTTTGTAATATTCAACTGTTTCTCGTCAATAAGTTACATGTCACATGTATTAGACATAGCGGTCTATATAATGTAGTGCAGTTCTTTTCCGAAGCACTGATACCTCCATGACAGTGTCAACCAAGATGAAAATTATTATTTTTTTAAAAATTGGATTTTTGATTCCGCTCTTGTGTTGGATATCTTTATGCTACGCAAATGGTTTTAAGGTGTCTGGCCTGGTCTATATATAGTGTCCAGTCCAGCACAGGCCATCTGCTATAACTCAGTTTCTCCACAAGGTGGCAAACAAAACACACACTACCCTTTTTGTGACCAGAACCGTTAATTTCACCTCAAGCCACTTTGAACAACACTGTTTTGTAGTTATAGTTACATTACATTTAAATACACTTATTTGAGAAAAAAAACATAAAATAACTTCTCATGACTTCAATTCAAACTGCCTCTTGTATTTCTGTGCATTAACATTCCTAATGTCTCAAAGGCATTAGTTGTCAGGTCGCCGGCGCTTTGTCATCGTACCGCAATTTTGAATAACAGGATATGTCCCATTGAGTTTTAATGACTCTACTTGACTCAAAGCTTTTCATTCTACATTATTCTGTCTTATTTTATGTATGCTTATGTGTTTTACTTCACAAAGCAGAAACTACGTCAAGCAAAAACAAATACGTTGTCAGACACTGGGTTTATACTTCAATGAAATAAATGTGAAAATAACCTTTTCAATGTAAATAAAAGTGGCATTTTATGAAGTTGACACTGACATCTACACAAAACACACACTTGCGCATAAATCATACTTGTCTGTCAGTCGCAGCTTATTCTCATTAGCAGAGTTAATGTTGTCATCGGAGCCATCAGCCAGCTGGGCTGCAGAAGCCATTTGACGGCTGGATTCGGTTACACGGTGGCCTCACAAACACCTTCTTCTCATCTAGCATCCATCCCAGCATCTGTTTCGAGGTCCGGCGTGTTTCACAAGCGCTTTGCACATGGAGGGAAGTGGCCACGAGTGGGAGGAATAGGAGGTGCCTTTGGTTTGGACTTTGTTGCGTAATCGAGCAGAGCAATCTGAACTAAGTATTATACAGTGCAATCTTACGTATTTTGGCAGGCAGCGTGGCAAACTAGTGGTTAGCATGTCTGCCTCGCAGTATTGAGTTTCACGTTTTGAATCTTGACTCCTGCGCTCCTGTGTGGAGTTTGCACGATCCCCCCGTGCTTCCGTTGGCTTTCTGCAAGTTTCAGTTAGTTAATTGAAAGCTCTAAATTATCAATAGGTGTGAATTTGAGTAAGTCCAAAGTCCGTTGACATCTAATGATGAATGTTATTGGCAATGGAAGGATGGATTATTTTATTTGATGGGTCAGTTGTGGGGGAAAACTAGAATGCACTTTCTGAACTGGACCTCTCTAGCTTTTACGTCAGAATGCCTTGTGAAAGAGTTTACACACGTTTTACACATTTTTCTCTACAATTTGCCCTAGAAGAGGTCCAGGATAGTTCCTGAACAAAGTTTGACGGGTGGGTTCTTTCATTTGTGTGAAGCAGTGAGTCACTTTTTTGCATCCACTATTGAGAAAGAATATCCCGAGAGGCATAATTCTTTCATATTGCTGTACATCAGAATTGTTTTGGGTTAGTATCTGATACTCAGCCCCAACTTCCAAAATGAAAAAAAAAGAGGGGAAGAAAATCTCATAGTTTGGATTTCCAAAATGTGGTAAAATGGCATAGAAATCAGCCAGCAGTAATGTAATCATATAGAATCGATCAGATCCCTGTAACTATAAACATTTATGACTATATTTGATTATAGTAACACATTTCATAGTTGTCCTTCGTCAAAGTTCAGTAACTTCCATTACCGTCATAAGGGTTTCCAGTTACATTTGAGCGGTTGTTTGAGGTTTTTGAGGGTCCCTCCCCTCTTGACCCATTTTTCTATACAGCGTGCCTGCCAACACTTCTGCATCAGTCCCTTGCCCCATGTCTCAAAAGACAAATATTTGTCCATGAGTTGATGACATATCAGGTCCAGCAAGTCCATTCATCCCTGTGCAGTAATTCACAAGTTATCCATTCTCGTCGCGCACCAAAGGAGATAGACTCACATTATTTAACAACAATAAAAGATCAGTAGTTAAATACCGGGTACAAACCTTAACATAATAAAGAAAAATAATAAGAGTCGCTTTCTTAACAGCTAATGAGTAGGACAGGACAGAGAAGACAGGATAGGAGAAAGAGAGATATATTTTGCACCTGCATGTTAGTCGTCCACCCTATCGGAATAGTTAGCAGCATCCAACCGGCGTCCATTATTTCTTCACCTTGAGCAAACATTAATTCCAAAGAAATTGGAACGTTGCGTGAAATGTCTGCTCACTTGTTGGCGTTCAGTGGAGACAGCAACAATGCATACTCGTCAATGAGTAAGACCTGCGTGTATGAATTAGGTCCCGACTGAGACAGTTTTTTTTTTTAGGATGATGCTGATGCTGATTTTTGGCAGATATCGATTAATCGCACGATTAATACAAAAATTCATATTGAATGAAATAATTTTCCCCTCAAATAGATTTCAGCGGGCTTCAATTATATGCTGATTTTTGCAATTTGCGGGCGAATGTATTCCTGATTCCTTGCGGACAGCAGAGGTTAACTGTTAATATATTGTTAAGAAAAAAAACCAAATTCGGGTGAATGGGCATCTGCCAGCATTGCGTGCGCTCACAAAAATCTTGACCCCAAGTTTCAAAATGTTTTTAGAGTCAAGTAGACTCTGGCTGGTTGTATGTGTGCACCCTATAATTTTTTTGGGGTCACCACGTCATGAAATCTGGGCGCCTGCGCGCCCAATTAAGCCCTGGTTCAAATAAAGCGCTGTGGGAGAACTAAATCCGTGTTAACAAATGGCTCACTGTTACTTCTGAAGTTGCGTGCAGCGTCGTCATATTACCTCCTACGTCATGCAACATAACCTTGGACTCTTAAAGTGACAGTAACCGCTCCAACGTGAGGCGGCTTTCAATATCGGCCCTAATTTACTGATGTTACGTGACAGAATTATCTCCATTTATCCGTCTGATAGTTATCATTCTGATTGCTATCATGCATCCCTACAAAAGATATTTGCTTTTTGGCCCACACAATAGCAGCACAGTACATTCCCAGACTGAATGAGATTGTCTTATTTGACTTATTTTGGATAAAATTGAAAATATCAGCCAATAAGATTGGTCTAAAGTCTATTAAATATGCAGTAGATGTTGTTGTACAGCCCAGCTACTTTATTTTGTGCGTGCACAGCCATACTCAGGGATTTTTGCTCGAGGCATTTCCTTCCATCCATCAATTTTCTAAGGCGCCTGCCCGAATTAGGGTTACAAGTGAGCTAAAGACTTTCTCAGCTGACTTTAGGCCAGCCAATCATAGCGCACATGTGGACAAACAAACATTCACATTCACACCTACAGTCTGGATAATTTTGCCTTCAGTGAAGCTAACGTGCACCTTTTTGGGATGCGAGAGGTGCCTAGAGAGAACCCACACAAGCACAACGAGAGCATGCATGCAAACTCGGAGCAGAGATTCAAACAATGAATCTGATTCAAACAACCGGCAGACCACATGCTGCTCAAAGCATTTCCAACTTCTTATTTATGGCAGTAATTTGATATGCTTGCGTATTTTATACAAGTTTTACTGCTGCAAAACTACGATTAAATAAGTGCATGTCCAGTACGGTAGTTTCTGCAACTTACTACTTAGACGCACGTGTTGCAGCTTTTGCCCAACCTCAGACCCTCCTCTTTCCCTGCAACACACACTCACTCACGCAACCCACACATTCTGTACATACACATGCACATAGTTTGTGTTTCTTTCTTTTTTTTTTTTTTTTTTTAAATAAACACTCTGGCCATGTGCCTGGAAGGAGGAGACAAGTCAAACGAACCATAGAGTGGCAGAGAGAGGGAGGAGTGTATCCTCAGAGAGTTCCACTCACTTTAGATTTGAAACAAGCCACCTAGCTCTTGCTCTCACGTTCTTGTCCAGCTCTCCAGAACCAAATGAAACAGTGATCTGAGGAAATGGCGCTTTAAAGCCAGCACTACCTTGGCTTTCTTCATGCTTTGGATTGGAGGCATGCATCTGAAACACACCGAGGAGGGCTTTCCTCCATCTGTCCGTACGTCAAAGGAAACCCGGTGTGGTGTGAGGGGAAAGGAAAGCTCACGCAAGAGTCGAGGAATAGCGGAGTTCCCGGGAGAAGAGGAAGGGGACGATTAGCGGAGAGCAAGAAGAAAGGAAGCGCATCCCGACCGCCAACTAAAACATGAGTTTGCCAACGAACTGCGTGTATCTGGCCCCCTCGTTCCCGGACCGGTACTTGAAAATGCGCAATGGGAATATCGGCGGTTCACCGTGTGCTGTTAATAGACCCATCGATATTGTGCAGAAACGAAGACGGTAGGCAAGATGTGGAGGAAATGCACAAACTGCAATACTTTGTGTCAATTTCTCCTTTTTTCAAATGCTCATTCGTGAAACTTGGACACCCCACCTCTGATTTTTATTTATTTTTTTGCTGGTATCCTGCTCCGTAAATCTGTCAACACTACACGTTGAAAACTTTACAGTAAATTACACACTATAGAATGACGTCCCTCACCCATCAATTTTGTTTTGGAATAATTACTAATTAATTACAGTAGACCTTTTTCTTTAAGACAGTCATTCGGTAGCTTTTGTGTATCAAAAGGTGAAATTAAATGTTCTCTGACAACACGTCCGCATAACGTCTAGAATATCAAGAGAAGTTTTCAAAATATAAATTGTATGTTTTGAATGAAAACTATGGAGAATTTATTTCATTTTATTGTTTTCTTATCCGCAACAGTTCTGTTAGATTGCCCTCTCAGTAAAATGTATTATTTGATTCCCTTAAAAAAGTCTTATGTTTTTTTACTTGTTAGGGGAATTCCAATGCTTTTTACAAAAATTTACTTCTTATGCATCTTGTTTAGGGTCAAGCTGGAGTCTATTTCCGGTCACTTTTGGCCAAATTTTGGCACACATATAGACAAAACGGTTCACACTAATTGGCAATTTTGAATCTTTAATTAACCTGCCATGCATGTTTTTTTTAATATTACCCAGAGAATAAATGGATGAAAGTGTGGGACAAACATGTTTGAGCTTAATGAATAAATAATAACATTTTTAGAACCCAACACCTAGCGGCTCCTTCAGTTGGTTTTCAATCACAGGGAAAAATAGAGTGTCCTGAATTGGCAGCATTTCAAACAGTTGGCCGTAGAAAAGTCGGAGGCAAAAACTGACTTGTCAGATCAAACTCCATCTCGAGTCATGAAAATATCAATAATCTCTGACATCATAAATTGTATTTTGCTCCAATAATTTGCCACATCTTACTACTACATTTAAAACCTGTAGTCTTTCATTGCAATCCCTACAACAAATACCCCCCAAAAATCCAGAGATGCAATTTTAAACCATTCCCATTCTCCCAGGCTGAAATAATTCTCTCACAGCAAGGTTGAAGTTGAGACGAGGTCAATTTAAGAGTCTCTGGTTATTATTTTTTTTTTAAATACGCCGGGGCAAATGTGAATGAATGAGCTTGATAACACAGTCCTTAAATAGTAATTTTCGCCGAATCATACCTTACATCTTTTTACGCTGAATCACTCCCCCTTCTTGCCCTGTTAACATATCGCTAATACTGTTTGCATCCAAATAGTGATTTTATGGTGTAGAAAATAAAAAAATGGATAAATATTGTGTTGTTTTGGAAGCGTGAATTCCAATCTGTTTTCTATTGCGTAATAACACTTTTCTTTTGTTAATTGTGCTTAGATTAAATAATCTTTGTGCTCATTCGATGCAGCAAGGTCACGTTCAGGGTGGAGGTTGAGTTCCAAAGTTTTCTTATCAATCTGAATTATTTTATCAAGCGCTTTTATTAAGTTGTGAGTTTGCATTGTTGCCAAGAAATATGCCTTCCATTTCACCAAGGTTGTGTGACTTATTTTCGGAATCGTCCTTTTCAGAGAGAAAAAAGAAAAGGGATATTTTAACTTGTGTGGGGAAAGAGGAGGAAGAGAAGTGTGTTTAGGCTGTCCCGCTGATAAAAGGCTAATGATCACAGTCAACCACATATAAGGTCCTTATGGATAGAGCATATGTGCGAAATAACGCTTTCAGCATAGAGTAGAGGAAGGGTGCACACAATAATTGCCTGTAATGACTTTCACTGGCCACCCTGTGCACCTTTTAACGTAAAAAAAAAAAAAAAGAAAGACTCATCTTGACTTTACATTGTAAAGTTGGAGGTTGTGTGGCATTTGTGATTTTTTTAGCCAGGTCCACTTGACTCTGGTATTGATGGTTATTTCAGCTGTTATCTCAATCGTCTCAATCCTCAGTTGGTGATTTATTGGCGGGCAACAACCGCCATTCTTTTGGAGAGAGCTGTGATGTTTTGCAATCTACTGGAGAAATTAGTGAGAGTGAGAAAGTGAGATAACCTTGAACATTTAGATGAGCAGACAATGACCATTGTAGAAAAGGAAAAGAGGAACTTACGGACCAGTTGGAATTCCAGAAATAGACGCGAGCATAAAATCAGTAATACAGTTGAGCGTCGGTAGGGAATTTGTCAGAATTAAATGTGTCACTTTTTTCAAGAGGAATTAATAGAAATGCAATGAATCAAAAATCCAGATTTAAACTACTGCCATCTCACTGCAGAGACCGTTTTAATCAAATAAAAAAAGAACCATTGTTAAGTGAACTACAAAACAGTCACACACTCTAGGCGCTTTTGGGCACCACACCGTCACGCTCTCTCTCTTTTTAAGCACTCTTTACTTTCAAACAAAAATAAATTAACCTCTTTTGGGCTACTTTTGAGTCACTTCCTAAAAAATAAAAAATTATTAAAAAATATATATACATATATATATACATTCTGAATTGTTCCACTGTCTTATGAAAATCGTTTTTCTACTGTTCTCTTGATGATGTATTTTTAGTAAAATATATGTATTTTAGGGATTCAATCAGTATTTCTCCTATAAAAAAATAGTACACTTTACACGCCGGTGTTTTTTTATACTTCTGAACAGGAAATCAACCCACAAATCAACTGTAGAAGTTGGCAACTTGGCAATTAAGGCATGCTAGCTTTATTATAATTAGAGCACATGCATGCATGCATGCACAACAGCACATATTGTGCGCCCGCGTGCCATGAAATACAAGATGATTAGCGAAATTCAGTCACCCTTTTTTTTTTTTTTAAATAGGCGAGCTAATCATTGGACCAGTAGAAACTATGGACTGGCTCGGTGGTTAATTGTTCTTTGGGTACCAGCCTTGAAGCCAAATCTGGCGTCGGCAAGAAGGTGTTTAACTCTGTGACTGTGTACTACTTTTTATAGACCGCGACAGCAAAAGTAGTGCGGGGACTGTAAATCGAAAAGGATAAACAAAGGGAATAAAAGGCTGATGAAATAGGATAAAAGTGTTTCAGATGGGCTTTTAAAAAAGAATCAAATAAAGTACAATAGCCTTTGTTGTCATTGTCGTGCACAAAAAAAAATTTGAATACTACTACCTCCTAGTGGGAGATGAAAAAAGAGAGGAGGTAAAAGAAAACCGGGATAGTGTGCAGATGAAAATAATGAAATGATGCGCAAAGAGCAATATAATCAATTAAAAAAATTTTTAAATAAAAGTGAAACTTATAGCCAAACCCCGATAAAGAAAGGAATTTTTTCAGAGCGATGTCGATTTAAATTTCTGACCGAGTCAAATTCCAATAATTGATTAACCGATTGGTTAATTAAAAATATATAATGAAATAAAAAAACATTTTGGGGTCCTTATGCTTACAACAACATAGGTAGGAATTAATTAATACAGGCAGTCTGTTTTACAATACTTTGTCCTTTAGTATTTGTTTACAACAAAGAGAAAAATTTGCAAAAATCTGACATTTTTTTATTTAATGTTTAAACATCAATGTCTTATCTAGCAATGTGTTAATGTGTAAAAAAAAATCCACTTGGCAAACATCTGTTTTTGGGGCCAATAGAACGCCCCACCAGCCCCGTCGACGAATATGTCTCGCCGCATGTCGGCCACTGTCGACGGAAATTCCCAGGCTGAATTTTGGTCCCAGTACATCCCTTCTGGCCCTACTAATGATAATTAAAAAATGCAATAAGATACAATGAGGTGCCCGGAGCAAGCAGTATTGCTCTCGTAAACTATTTGATACTCTTGGGAGTGACGTCAATGTGAAACTGGCCTAACAGCTCATATGGCGGCTTTGAAAAACAAACAGTTTGTTGGTTTAAATAAGTCAACGTGAGTGTTGCGTGATTACAAATAGCTTTATTAACTTTTAGAATAGGCATTTTCCTCTTCTTTTTGCTCCCAATTCTAATTATAGAATAAAGAAGTAACTGGGAATCAGTCAACAGTGTATGGAATTGTCCTCTTTCTTTGACGGTGATTTTTTTTTTTTTTAAACATTTTCAAAACACATGGCAAAAATATTGATGCTTTTTCATTCCTGGGTTATGGCTTCCAAAGAATGAACGCATCAAACCGCAGAGACAGCCTTAAAGAAAACAGTCGCAATTTGTTTTTGCCATGTCCCACTGTGAGCTTGAGGACTGGCTGCTCCTTAGTTGCCTTTAGCTAATTAGAGGAAGAAGTGGCATAATCGTGACTCTCTGTTGGACTCGATCACTGTATAGCGAAAGGCGCCAATTAGTGCTATATGAACATGATTAGAGCAGAGTGCAGCATGGCCTGTTAGCGGCCCTGCGTGTGTGCGTGTGCGTAGCTGTGTGTGTGTGTGTCATGAACTAGCCAATCCAGTTTGTGTATCAGTGTGATGTCAGGTTGTTCGATTTTTGGATCGATAGCGGAGCCAAAACTGGGCCTTGACCACAGGGTGGGTAATCACTGCCGTCTGTGATTGTGTGTGTGGATATGTGTGTTTTGTGTGGGTTTCTGGCCTGTGTTGGCTCAGTGTGTGACTGTCCTTTGCAGCTTCTAATGTTGTTAATACTGATCAGCCACTGTATTGAATTCTGCGCCACTGGACGGACAGAGCTAATCACTGCCCGTAGACTCCTTGATCAATACCTATCTGCATGGAGGAGTATATCTACCTTTGAGGTGGTCCACAAAGAGCAATTGTGATTCTTTATAAATGGTCAAGACTGGAAAAAAAGAACGCAATTTCTCGGCCCAAACATTAAAGGTTCCGACAATTTGGATTATTTGGATTTGAAATCTTGGCTAGGAAATCAATGATGTCACAGTTGCTCTTGTAAACAGCTAAGGAGGTCAAATGTGCTTTCAGTCTCTGCCAATTTTCCATTTTTAGAGGTGTGAGCACTGTGTAAAAGAGAACGATGATACAGCAGGTCAGAAATATGATGGTTTGATGATGTGCTGTTTTTACTTTTGTATGTAAAAAGATTCAGATGGCTTCTGTTCAGTTCAGTTGAGATGGGCTCTATCCATCCACCCATTATTCAAATTCAAATATCCAAATTCACAGATGAGCTCTGTCCGGGGTTGCACTGTATAGATGGCTGCATTTATTGCACTTCATCCCTTTGCTCAAATTTAACCTAATGCTTATTTTGGCTCTCAATTGCTTCTTCACACTGCTACATGTATCGCTTCCGTATTTTTATTTAGTTTATTTTTGCACGTCTCTCTCTCTCTCTCTCTCTCTCTCAGTCGTACTCTCAGTCTAACTCTCAGTTAAAGGGCCGGTAAACGCAACAGTGCAAATATCTGAATTCCATACATACGGTTGGGGGCTATTACAGAGACGGTCAAAAACCCACTACCGTCCTTGGTTAGTACATTCTTTTTAAAAAAAACTTGTCGTCCTGAGTCCCCAAAATGAACCATTACTGCGATGGAATTCCCATCTCTGGAAATTATTACCTAATATCTGGCCTTGTTCTATTTACTGTATGTATGTACGCTTTTGTACAGTGACGCAATACTCTTATCTGTGAGGATCTCAACCAAAGGCCATGGACATACGTGCAGTATATATGTATACGTACTAAACAAAACTGATGACCTGCCTTGAACGTGATCTTGTCCTTCTCTCAGCTATATTTAGACCTGTAGCTGCTCTGAGATGTTGGCCTGTGAGTGTTTGTTGTTTTTTTGACAGTGGTCCACTTTGGTCGGTCAGGGTGGTGTGGAGAGCAAAAGGGTTCACAGTATACTGTAGTCACATTATGTAAAAGACATCTGAAGGTTGACATTTTTTGGGGGGGGTTGAAGTCATTGATCCATCTGTTTTCTATAGTATGTGTCCTTATTTGGGTTGCGGGCAAGCGATAGGCGGGGTACACGTAGGACTTTTTGACGGAGCAGAGCACACTAAATCACATTCACGCTTACCGGTATGCACAATTTAAAGACGGGCTAGGATGCCACGCAAATAAAGGAACATTCATAGTCTCTGTTTTGTCTTCAGCTGGGACTTTACTGTTGATGGGCAGCAGGGGGCGTCGTTGGCTTTCTTGCTTTGCTACTTTGCTCTCAGAATCTGCAGTATGATGAACTTTAGTTACATACATGGCTTGTTTGTCTAGCCTGCAGCCTGACAATTCCTCCCTGGGTGTCGTCATGAGGACATAAACACCGTCACGATCAAAGGGGAGACACGTTGAAAATGGCAGCACAAAGGGAGCTGTTTTTTTTTTTTTCTGCTTGTTCAAATCAAATTTGCAATTGGTTTTCCATCCAAAGAAAACAAATCCTCTTCAGTTCCTTTTTGCTCTCACATCTGCGCTCTCGCATAGGCTCGTCAATGTGCAGTATGTTGTCGTTAACAGCTCTCACGGTAACGCACGCTCCGTGCAGTGTCCCCTCATCTGTTTTGCTTCCTCACCTCTTGCCTCCTTCCTGGTGTGATGTGTGAGGCCTCCCAGCCAATTCCCACGCCACAAGAAATAAAAACAGGAGGTAGCATGTGTTTAGATATGCGGGGGTTGACCTTTGACACCAGTCCTGTGTCATTCCCCATCAAATAACATCTGCATGCATATCTTACTTAAATCCCTCAGCTCCGTTTCCCATGAGCACATTACACACATATACTGACATTTGTCATTTTCCATCCTGACATTCTGACTCTTAGCATAGTTGCACATACTCCATGACTGATTGAAGGTCTCCCAAGGATTTGTCTTTTAGTTCTCAAAAGTCTACTGGGAGTTTGGACGACAGTATTGCTAAAGTTATTTCAACTCCAAAATCTTTATTCACTTGCCAGTTTACGTGACAGTTATTAATGAAAGTTGAGTTCCTTTCCAGTGGGAATTGCTAATCTTCTTAATTGCGTAATATTAGGAAGGCTCTTAATATTGTGATTGCACTGAATCAAGCATTCATTTGATCCCAAAAGAGCCCCACTGTCTTTTGTTTACAAAATAATTCTTACTTTAAATCTATACGGCTACGAATGAATGTGGACTCGCTAACTTATAATATAAAAATGTAGCACAGTTTTAGTTTCTCGTCACTGCCATCCACGGAAGCGCTACAATTGACAGGAAGCAGACGAATGTTAGTGTGTTTGAGGCGTCTCTTGTTATTGGTCCAGTTTTGTTGATATCGAACCGATGAATGTGACGGTCCGATAGTTATCGTGCTGCCCTACAAAATATTACAAACATTGCCTTTAATGTTTCAAAGCATATTGAAAAGTTTAAACTGTGACAAAATGAACAGAAATATCTCTTAAACCTTGTTGCGCAACTTTTAAGACTTGTTTGCTCTCCAGTAAATTGAGGGAAGACCTGGCAGTGAATGCAAACTGCACATCCTGGGAACAAAAGCCGATGCTAGGATGTGGGTGTGTGAGAAAAGTTGAGTAGAACTGAGTTAAAGAGCGAAAAAGGGGGCGGGGGTTGTCATTTGCGTCACAGAACTGGAGAACAATGCTGAAGATAGGAGACCACCAAGGTCATCTTGTTATGAATGCAAACTGAATGAACAAGAAGTCGGCCTGCCTCTTTTTCTTTCTCACTTTCTTTCTCTGCCTGTCTGCATGTTTAGTGGAAAGTTTTACTTGATGTAATGCTGACATTGTCAACATCAATAACAGCCTTGTCACATTAAAAATGAAGTATGGCAGTTTGCAAAGATGGAAAAGGTTCCAGCTTAATCTTGTGCACGGCCAAATATGCTGATCAATGAAAACACTGCTTGCATTAATTAACTCCTTTATTTACAGGAAAAATCCACTAATCCTTCCGTGGTTGGATTTTGATGTTTGCTTTTTATTTTAAACACATGGAGTTGTTTCTCCTGAAGATGAGGTTGTTGTAGTACGCCCCTTTCATCAATAGTGGGAGCCCTCTCTCCATTATTTACTGTTTGAACACACCAGCAGGCTAGAAGGAACCTTAAACTATTCTAGCGACACCAACTCAGGTCCTCGAGGACCCCGACCCTGAAATGTTTCGGGTCATTACGAAGCTTCTACAGAGCTTTCTGAGTAGCTGATCATTTGAATCAGCTGTGTTGGAGCCAGGACACGTCTAATACATGCAGGATAGGGGCCCTCGAGGACCTGGCTTGGTGACACCTGCTACACTGACTGAAAGATATGTGTTGACATGCAAAGCTTTGCAAACCCTTAAGGTGTCCCGTCAAAACTGGACTAAACAGGATCTCATATATCCACAACTTAAATGTAGAGCAAGAGTTCCTCTCAAATGAATTGGTGAAGGGTATTTGGGGGAGCTACGTACGTAAGTTCCCTCACAGCTGCCTCAGTTCCCCAGGCGAATCTATTTTTAGCTTCTGACGTCACTGGCCTCCTCTGATGGAGCCTCGTCACGGCCTGTTTCACTGAGCTGGCACGGGTGGGGAGGGAAATCGGCCTGGGTTAGGTAGAAGGAATCGTCATTGAGGTAAGGGCTGCTGTAGCCCCGCCCATCTTGGCTATGTCACACCAATCAGGTGCGAGATGGTGCACTGCATCACTGTGCTAGATACAGCCCTGCTGACCCTCTACCCCTTCCCCCACCATCCTCTCCAATTCTCTCTCTCTGTGAATCGGGCAGGTTCATTCAGCATCAGTTGCATAATAGCCTTCTTCCATTTATCAGCCGCAGCTATAAGTGGAGTGCTGTAGACAGGTTGTGCTAAAAATAGACTCCAGCAACCTTCAATTGCTCTGTGAGAGCACTATTTTCTATTGTTACAACCAGGCCAGAGGGGTGGGCTGGGGTGACCTATTATTCAAAGAGGAGGAAAAATACCCCAAGATCTGAGCTCGTCATTTTTCACCCAAAGTCACATTACCTTCCAACAAGGTTACTGCCCAATCGTACATTGATTGCTTCCAGTGTCTCACAAATGGTTAACCCGAAGACAAGCGCTCATGCGCTTCAGTGTGTCCTCGAGCAAGGCAATGTTATCCTGAAATTAATATATTTGATATTATCCAGTTTCATGAGGGTTGCATAGTGCACACAGATCGTCTTTAAATGTAACGACTGGTTAATAAAGGGTGTGGAGAGGTAATATGAATGAGCGGCGCGACTGATGTAACATGCTTCACGTCAGTGTTGATGTCATGTTGATGTAATGAGCTAGCGGGGAGGAGGTGTGCGTTTTATGGGTCTCTGAAAAGCAACGTGTCTCAAGGACGAAAAGATTCTAGCAAATTTTGCAGGGATCAAGATTGTGTGTTATGCTTTAACCGTCATACTGAGCCATACCTTGTGGAAATAATATATTTCATATACTGTATAATGCACAGACCAGCCACAATATTTTGACCATTTGTATCCGACTCAAGGCAATACAAAAGTGGTTTTAAAATTCCGACAACAAGCTGAGCTTCACTTCTATAGTATCTTTATTCTTCTTTTTGTCCTAGGTTTTATTTAAAATTTATTTGTCTATCTGTGCATTTAACATTGAACATTTCTCTGTCTTTTTTTTTTTTTTTTTTTTTTTTTTTTTTTAGTTTTGATGTGGAGAATGGCCTATCGGTGGGTCGCAGTCCTCTGGACACCCAGACCAGCCCGGGTTCTGGTCTGGTCCTACAATCCAATGTCCCACACAGTCAACGCCGTGAGTCCTTCCTCTACCGTTCGGACTCGGATTATGACCTCTCTCCCAAAGCCATGTCGCGCAACTCGTCTACGGCCAGCGACTTGTGAGTATTTCATTACAAATAAATGTCATTTTTATTGATTATTTTTTCGTTTTTTGCAGTAAATTAGAATAATTAAATATGCTGTATTCACTGTTGTGTAAATATTTCATATCCCCATCTGTGGCGTAAGTGGTATGTCACTCCTTTTTTTGAAGGGAGGAGGGATTGAAGCAATGTGAAGTCAGTTGGCTACCTCGGTGAGACAAAGTGGAAAGATTGCTGTGATTTAATTGCCATGATTTAAAGCACTGTCTTGGATGCTCACCACTGCAAAAGTGTTAGACCGTCCCCGCATGCAATATTGTCAATATCCCAAAATAATGGCCTCAGTCATCTTTTCAGTTTTTGTTGAAAACAAACTAAATTATGACCATATTTTATTTATCCAGGGATTTAATTGATTGATGTTAAAACTAAGGATGGAGCCGATTTTAGAAGTGACCAGCATCCTGATGTGATGTTTTAGGCAATAATAATAATAATTTTGGGCCATTATTTTTAAGAGGGTGCCAATATAGTGTTATGTCGCATACCTAAAGTTGTGGAGTGAAGCTAACATGTTCAGTAACAAATTCACAAGAATGTTCATCGCAAGTCAACCAAAGCATGTTGCTCTTAAACTTCCATGTTCAAGTTAAAGAAGTTACATGTTTTACTTGTGACATAATCCCACACACTTTAATTTAATGTTGCACAAATGGGTACTCGACAATAAAAGTATCTACTAAAGAAAATTTTAGATTTAGAAAAGATTTCTTCAAAATTACAGTTCAACCACTGCAGAGTCTAATCGTCATGAAAATTTGGGTAATTTTGTGTGTTCACTGAGAAATTGATACAAATCTTTCCTTTCGAGGGGAGAGTAACATATGTTGGCAACAATGGGGGCATCGTTTAAAATTCTTTTCACACACACACACACACACACATGCATGCAACATCCTTCCTTCACTATGAATTTAAAATGTTGCAAGAGGAAAGTAAGTCGCATGATGCTCACTGAACAGAAAAGACTTAAAAAAAAAATTCTACAGTCAAATGGAACATCCAATTTAAAGTCTTACAAAGTGCATGTTTGTATTTGCAGGCATGGAGAAGACATGATAGTTACCCCATTTGCACAGGTTAGTGGCATTTACACGTCACAGCTCTACAGTGGTTTCACTTCAGAGTATCTTTATTAAATCAAAGAAGCTTGATTTCAATCCAAAATAGATTTGTCAACATGATCGAAATCAAACTGCCAAGGCAAAGCCGAATAAAGCTTATTCATATAGCACAATTTCATACGAGACAACTCAATGTGCTTCACACAAGCAAAGACACAACAGCTAACGACATTCAGAAACAAACCAGCGAAAACAAACGTCATGTCATAACCTAAACCCTCTCTGTGTTTTACACGCAAGCCTGCATCTTCGCTGTTTATTTGTCTCTTCAGATTCTTGCCAGTCTACGAACAGTGAGAAGTAATTTTGCCATACTCACCCATTTGCAAGATCGTGTGGGAAACAAGTAAGAGCGAGCAAAAAGAATGGAAAAAAATATCTTCTCGACGTTTTCCTATACCTTATCTTCCCAACTGGCGCTTGTTGCAGGTGGCCACCAAGCAGTAACCAGCCACCCCTGTGGAAGCCATGTCACACAGGTCAGCACCAGCACCGCTCCTTCAAGAGTGATGACATGTGGTTTCATATATAATTAGCGACATTGTGCCCTGAGATGAGATAGATATGCTTCAATGTTGCCAAATATTGATTCTATTGTAAAAAATGATGATGCAGCACTGATTTAGGGTGTTTTACTGACTGACCCTGGACCTGTATTTGTCCTCTCAGAGGAGCCTTATCAGAAACTGGCAGTGGAGACTCTGGAGGAGCTGGACTGGTGTCTCGACCAGCTCGAGACACTTCAGACGAGACACTCGGTCAGCGAGATGGCGTCTAATAAGGTGAGAATGTGCACCGATGAGCTACATCCGCTCATCTGGGTTCAGCTGTAAAGGGCGCCGTTCCTTACATTTTTTTTATTGAAGTTGTTGATCAAGCAAGATTGGGGAGAAAATCCATGACCACACTTCAGCAAATCAATGAATTGAATACAAAATGTGTGAATATTTGATAAAAATTTAAAAATGTATTTGAATAGGTTGAAAAAGATGTGCTACTAATTGTATACTGTTTTCTTCACTGGAATTTGGGTTTGTAAACGTCAATGTTTTATTTTTTTTTAAGAGCATTTCACAAATTTAAGCCAATGTAAGTGTGTATAAACACTCGTGCTCATGAACAGTGATGTCACTGAAAGAGTTAACCCCTCATCCATCCCTCGCCCGCTTCTTTCCCCCTCCATTTCGGAGTTGGCGAGTCAGCTTCTTCTCCTCTGCCCATCCTCTGAAGGAGGCCAATCTGATTGGATAGAGGGGAGCCAACACTGTAGGCTGGGGGAGGGACAAATGATTCCCACAGTCTCTGCTTTTTATGTTTCTCATTGACAGTGTGTGAAAGTACTTGAATGGGCGACATCAGTCGCTCCTTTTTCTCCCCCTTTATTGAGCACACATTTGCAGTTATCTCCGCTGCACCGCCACTCCATTCTCCTCTTGACAACCGACCCAACCTTTGCATCACCTTCAGGACTGCGGAAACTTTTATTTTCACTGGCGCTTCTCTTCTTTTTTTTTTTTTTCCAACCATCTCTGCTGAGTATAAAGCAGCGCAGCGACCAGTTGTAGGCTGGAACTGAGCAAACAATTAATTTGCCTGCCCGTTGAATTGGATTTAAAGCAGAGAAAGAGCAACATGCACGGAATGGCATGCCCGCCGTGTTGGTTCTCTGGGGTTGTCTGTGCCGGAGACTCAGACAGGTGAGCATGCTTTGTTTACATCTGGATTGTGCTTGGTATTGGTCAGTAGTGCAGACTTTGCAGGGGTTGTGTATCAAGTGAGGCACATGCAGAGGAACAGGGCATGCATGTTAGACAGAGCAGGCATTATGCATTTTTTATGCTTATTCCATTTTTTACAGTACATGTGGAAATAAATAAGAATACATAAAAGTGAGAGTATGAATGCTTGCAAATCAACGAAATGTCATTTGCTACACATTTTTCATCTATTGTATTATTCTGCATATTTGTGTCTGTGACTGTAGCACACTGCACCATCCTCCACCTCTCTCTCCTCATGCTAGCGATGTCACATACTGTAAACCCCTTGTGCTGTGATAGAACGTAAATGCTGAATGCTTATATTTTGGGGGAATATGAAGGCATTTGTGAAGTTTGTAAGTTTGCACAACATCTTCACCGCTGAGAATGAACATGCAGCAGAGCTGAAGGTGTTGAATGGACATACATAACTGCCTCTACATCTGTGAGCCACATGATAGAAATGGTCTTGCATCTTACGTATTACAAGTACACATTAAAGTATGTCAAGTAAATTTTACTCTAACGACTCTATATTTCGTCAGAGTAAAATATTCAGCGTAAAATTTTCTGAAAATATTTTACGCCGAATTTTACGCTCAATATTTTATTCTCAAATTTTACTCTGCTTACTGGGACCAAAATCTAGTCTTGTTAGAGTAAAATGTACTCTGCGAAACTTACTGCGTAATTACGAAACAATACATTTAAAAAAAAAAAATCACGAAATGAATTCTGATTAGTTTTTCCCAATGATGGTACTTGTAGAGGAGCATTTTTTTTAGGTGGGTCTTCCTGTAAAACATTTCAGAACCACTGCCCAAGTGGCTTGATTTGTGACACTCATATTACAGATTATCCATTTTGTCTACATGCAGTTAGTTACTGCTATATTTTCCACATGCAGATTTAATATATAACATTCATAAAAATAATGGCACACACAGACGGATGATCAGAAGATGTGCAAGGTGGGCTCGAACTGCCCACGTCAGACAAATGGCTGACTACATGATCCGAAAGGGGGAGGATATTGCAGTTGACATGCCAATGTCATTCATGAACTCCAGCCAGTCTAATTCCTGCAATGTCAAGCACGGCATACTCAGGCGTGGGATGATTGGACGGGAAAACACTACGTCGCATCCCACAATTGCGCACATGGGCCATTTTACACACAATCCTACCAGCGCAATGTCTATCAAAATCCCAAAAGAAAGAAAACTCACACTTAAACTGCACTTTACGCTAGACTTGCGCCTGGAATGAAAATAAGGCCCTTCGTGTTCAAAGGTTAAATTCCTGCTCTGTTATTGTATGACACAAAGAAATAATGCTTTTAGGTAGTAGCGTCCCAATAGTTAATTAATCAATTACACATGAAGATATGGAAACAATTATTGCACTAACCACATTTTTTTTTGTTCACACAGTTTAAGAGGATGCTAAACCGAGAGCTGACTCAACTGTCAGAGACCAGTCGCTCAGGGAATCAGGTGTCAGAGTTCATCGCCAATACCTTCCTCGGTGAGTTTTCAACTCAGAGCAGAAACTACAAAATAACCACCGACAATAATGTAACAGTCTCTATGTTTTTCCCAACACTGACAAAAAAAAAAAAACAGGCTTTGAATCCTTTAATAAATATAAAAAATATTGCTATTCAAAGCAAACCAGAAAAAAAATCTGCCATTTAAAAACAAAACAAAAAAAACAAGTTAGATTAAATGAAATTAATTAATTAATATGAATTAGATTCATAGAGGGCTGGTGGATAAAACAAAGGAGAACACTTAATTGGTGATAATAAAGATCAGGGATGGGCAACTGGTGGCCCTCAATTAATTTTTGGTGAATTAATTAGGTCAAGAAAAGAAGTTAAATAGGAAGCAGGTTATAAGTTCACTAAATCTAAACGCAAACCTGTTTGCCTACTTTGCTATAAAGCTATAAAGATTTCAATTGAAATTGCCAACACAACACCGATTTCTCAAACAACAGCATTTTTATTTTGGACAGTAAATTTGAATTGCATGAGGAGTTGTTCAATGTGTGTGCATGGAACAATAAAATACAATACAATGTATATTTTTTGTCTTTATGTGTGTGGGGTCTGCCAAAGATAAAAAATCTTTTCAGATTTGAGTAATCCTTATGTGTGTACCCGGCCAAATGAACTGCTCTATGAATTGTTCTCACTTTTATTATTAGTTGAAGCTCGGTGACGTCTGCTCGGTACTGAGACATTAGGCTATATATGGTGTGATATATGGCAATTGTAATTACTCACACAACAAATCGAAAGGTGGCCAAAGACTTTTGCACACTTCTCTACAGTATCTGTAATTGTTTTCCTAAAGGACAAATGTCAGTTTTACATTAGAATTAAGATTATTCTTCAATTTTATCCATTTACTGTATCTGAAGGGAGAAAATTGTATCACTACTTTATTAAATTGACGTAAATACGGAGGAATTTCAACATTTTAAATGCAGCGTTATACAAAGAATTGTAAATATTAGAACAGATCTGGAGCAAAATACAGAGATTGTTTCTCGATGAGAGCCCAGAAGGAGAGGGTTGCTTCTTATGCAGACAGCGAGTACGAGGGTTTTTCCTACCCTAAAAAAGGAGGCGGCGTGGTGACAGACAGCATTCCCGGACACATTGTGTGGCGTTGCCGTAGCAACAGGGTGCAATATTATTAGAGGGCATGTTGCATCAATAGAAGAATCAGTCTCCATCAGCCGCGCCGGGAGGATGGCGGTTGAGCCGAATAAGGAGGTCGCCGTCGTTCACGCAGGGTTTTGATATGGGTGCCTCGACGTCCAACCTGGCTGTCCTCGGAGATGACCACCATGGTTTCTGGCGTGAGAAAACGAAGGCACTATGAGGGAGGTGAGCGGGGCCACATAGCTTCTTGTGTGATGCCAGCACTTGTACTCGCTGTGCATCCTTTCGGTGCCGCGTCTGATTTGGATGTAATTTGAGTGTTCCCGTATGTAAAGCTAAAAGTCATCCTTTAGAAATACGGCAGAACTTACGGTGTGTAATCGTAAGCTTGCTGTCTGTTCTTACGCCTCCAAATTGCCACATGGAATATTTTGCTGGATGTAAGAAAAAAAAAAACAACAACCTGATGAGTCACTTTGAACAAGCACGTGCCCATGGGGACAGCATCTTTGGGTCAACACATCATGTTTTGCCATAAAAGGAGGCCAAACTCAGACAAAAATTCTGTTCAAAAATATTTAAATCCACAAGTTCAAATAAATGCTTACTTATAGAGCAGTTTACCCAACATGACTTTCTGCTGGTGTTTACACAATACTGTACATGATAACAACTATAAAAATAAATCTCTATCACCCTCTTTATTTATTGCGTTTGTATTCATACAATATAGTTGATATTATACGTGAAAACTGAGTTAAACATATGCTTTTCAGCCGGTATTACATCTGGTCTTGTTTATTAGCGTTTCTTTCTGATTTTACGCTTTCTTGTTCAGGTTCGAAGCTTTTGGTCATGAGCAAAATCCCAATAGATAAACACTTTGCTATTGAAAAAATACTTTGTGGTCAGGTGTTTGAG